>NC_142778.1:15292500-15520000 GCF_988280905.1 Pimephales promelas | reverse complement strand
TATTAATAATATATTTAATATACGCAATTTCTCTGGCCGCGCCGCTCTCACGTGAGAATCAAGCGCGTCTCGCCTGGAGTTCAGCAGTCGACCCTGCTACGCATCAGCCAATCAAAAAAAGAGAAGTGCTACTTAATAGCCAATCAGAAAAGGGCACTATTGTATCTGGGTAAAATTTAACGCAACAACCAATGAAAAAAAGCATATCCTGGAATTGTTCATATGATTCTGTTACAACATCTTCCGAAAGTTTCTTCACCCGTCCCACAGATGAAACTAATCACTGGAGCTCCGAACATCACTTGGAGCACGGAGTAAGTCATGATCTCCTGTTTTAATGTTACAACAAATTCACAACTTGTTTGACAAAAACTATGACAACTTGACTGATGTAAGATGAATCTTTCCCGTAGCGTAAGCTAGCTTACGCAATGCTCGTTCCCTCATCTAGAGAGAACCGAGGTTACGTTAGGTAATCGATTCGTTTCCCATTTAATTAGTATCAGTCTGTAACTTAGACAACAGTTTTACAGCCTGTTCACTGACAACACCTGCTCAGAACAAATAGTCTAGGCCTAGTCATCTTATTACACGAATCACGATGACTGACATATTGTCACATTATAAACATCTCTCTCTCCAAATAGGCGTAAAAATTTTATTAGCACTAGATAAATTAAAATGTAATGCATAGTCGATTTTAAAACATCTCTCTCTCCAAATAGGCTTAATAATTTTATTAGCACTAGATAAATTAAAGTGTATTGCATAGTCGATTTTATAGGTCACTTTTAAAATCATGTCATATTTTATAATTATATCCTGGCCAAGGATGCATTAATTATTGCTTCTGTCTTTCAAAGATGTCAGGAAAAAAAACAATTATAAAAAAGCTCATTCACCCTGAGAGGAAAGCCCCCTAAAAAGGCCTGTTTAGAGGATAATTTGCTGATCTTTTTGCAAAAAAAAAAAAAAAAAACCCACAAAAATCGTAGATTAATTTGTAAAAATTATATATATATATATATATATATATATATACATACATACTGTATATTCAATGTAAAAAAATAAAATGGAAATTCAAATACACACTGATATATGTAATGCAAATGTAAAAATATAATGGAAATGCAAATTGTTGGATAATTATAATCATGGTATTTTGCTTATTTATGCATTCAGTGCAGTGCAGAAAATGATAAGGTCTAAATGTAACTGGCCCCTCTAACAGTACAACTGGCCCCAGCTTGGCCCCCCCAGTTGAAATGGTCTAGAACCGCCACTGTGTGTGTGTGAGAGAGAGAGAGAGAGAGAGAGAGAGAGAGAGAGAGAGAGAGAGAGAGAGAGAGAGAGAGAGAGAGAGAGAGAGAAATGTAACAAAGTTTAATATTGTTTGTAAACTGTGTTTGAGAGAGAGGAAGGTGTTCAGAGAGTCTGTAGGATGTTAAGCTGTTATTTGTTTTATGGACTCAATGTTGAAAATTTAAAACATTTCAAACACACTGTTGGCAGAAGTGAAAAATAAATAATTTTATGAAGTTACAATTTTGTTTGATTCCATGGTGTATTTTACTGAACATGAGTATTTACAATGCAAATTATTGTAATTTACTGGCAAATACTTATCTTGTCTTTTCATTTTATTAAGATCAGATTATGCATGTAAAATTAAAATAATAAGGTGACTTGACTTGCACTTGACTTAACCTACTACAAGACTTGACTTGACTTGACATAGCCTGTGACTTGACTTGACTTGCCCCCCCCCCAAAAAAAATACTTGGGACTTACTTGAGACTTGCGTGACCTGCGCCCATCTCTGCTCTAAGTTTTAAGACAGTTCAAATGGAAGTTGGGAATTATGTGTTGTTTGAATAAATCTCCTAGGAGAAATACATCAAATTACAACGCATGTGTTTACCAATCACCACCATACTCGGTGTGCATGAAGTCAAGACATTGAGGATGCTCAATTCCGGACGGATTTTTGATATCTCGAACGGTCTGGCCGTGGCGAGGAAATGAATTTTATGACTAAAAAAGGACACATAAAATGTGTTAACTTTGCTCGTTTAACCTACAGTTACAAAACATGCCACGTATATTGTTCTTGTCAAGCCGATCAACTTTCTAATTAACAGTAAGAAGCTCAGACCAAAAGAAAGTCAGATATTGCAGTTTGGATGTGTATCTTGTCTCTATCAGTGTCTGTGTGGGGAAGAGGGAGGGGGGGGGTTGCTGGTGTCTGCGTTGATGTGTGTGTGTGTGTGTGTGTGTGTGTGTGTGTGTGTGTGTGTGTGTGTGTGTGTGTGTGTGTGGCTGACTGTAGATTTTTTCTGCAAGTCCTTATCTTTTTGCATAACAATTTTGTATTTTTTTAAATGACAAAATATGCATATAACCCTAATCTTTTAAATGTATAGTTTGCTTTAAATAAAAGTAAGATAAATTGGTAAACTACAAATTGGTAATTGAAGCTGAATGAATTTAAAATTAATGTGCTATATTTCAATACATTTGCTTTCCTTAATATTGTAAAACACTAACCTCATTTATATGTGTGTGTGTGTGTGTTTGTATGTATATTTTGCAAAGCCCTCACTGAGGCCATCCTTAAAAATATTTTGGTTTGCAGTAACAGCAATTTTTTTTAAAAAAGGGTCGGTAGGTGGTAGGTCTATATTTTTTTTTCCAAGATTCAGTGTAAAAAAAAAAAGGTAAAATTTTGGAGATGGTGATCGTGAATTTAAAAAAAAAATGCATATTGTGACGTCACTGACTGGGTCTACAAACTGTGCATCGGCCGCTAGGTGTTAATGCAAAATACGACCAGTTACATTTTAGGCTAGTCACAAAATGTATAAAATATCTATTTGTTATGCATATCTACATGAGATAAGCAAAAACAAGTACAAACACATGGTCAAACAAAGAATATAATTAAACAAAGATACAAATTAGCCTATATACACAGTGCTTTAATTTCAGGAAGGTCTAAAATTAGTTAAGTCTGTCGCTCTCTCTGAAAAGAAATTTAATTTAGCTAGTAATCAAATGTAAAATGACACTGCATAGTTTATCATAGTTAGATTAATGCTTATTAAAGTTTAAGTTATTCATTCAAGAGCTGCCTGTGAGTGATTTTTATCTGCCTTTTGTTGTTTGATTCGCATTGGCTCAATCGTCACGTTTATTAGACTACTGCCCCTTTAAGACCGAACGCAGAACTCTACTGTAATAGATGACTGATGATGCACCATCGTTTTCTCCCAACTATTTACGTCCAATTAAGACATAAACTGTGTTTATGTATATTTGATGGTTTAGATGCGCACATGAAGCCCAAAATGAGGCGATAGCCTACTTTTCTTGTCTCGTTTTAGTGCATTTCGGAGCGCGCGTCGTGAACAACGTCTCTTGCGCAGACTTTAGTACTTTTAATAGCTCTTTTAATGATTGCACGCGTCCGCAGTTTAGCAACAGTACAGACTGCATTTTACAACAATCACCGATCGTGCTGATTCTGACGGTACGTTTGGGTTTTAGGAAGAAATGACAGCGCAACGCTGTGAAGGGGAGGAAGTTGCGCTAGACAGAATGCGTCTGTAATGGTTTCATCTCAAATATCTTCTTTTTATAATCTTTGAAAGCGGAAATCTAAAATACAATTAGAATAATATCCCAGATCTAAAGTGTAACCACGTTTTGTCCTCATTATCACTCATTAAGCAGGGCTGTCGTGCTGTGCGCGCTCCGGCTCCGGGTGAGAGATCGCTCTCTCTTCTGGACTGCGAATAGCAAAATTGCATCACAGACAAATTGTTTAATATTTTTATTATATATAGAAATGGTTGATATTCAGCCCCGTTGCCCTTTTAATAGCGGGAACACTGAAACGAGCGAACGTACAAGCCATATAGTGACACGCGTAACGTTAAACCAATGGTGTAAACATAATCTGATGAATATGACGCCACGGGTTTTTATTTAAGAAAGAACGTAGCCTACGTTTGTAGGGTATGTAGACACAAGCAACTTTCACAATACTAACTAAAATATAATTAATATTATTTTATTGAATTTGAATTAGTCGTTTGAAGAGTAAAAAAAAAATCGGTCGGTCTGAACGCAGGTTACAACCGGCAAGTCGGTCGGACAAAAAGGAAAAAAAAAGAAAAAATTGGGTCGGCCCTAAATTGACAGGGTCGGTCGGGTTACGGCAAACAAGAATATTTTTAAGGGTGGCCTGATGCAAGCTCTTCTGCACACTTCTCTTCGACAGTCAATGCGGAGGTTAAGTTTTTGCACGTCGTGCAGAATAACCCTCTTTATATATATATATATATATATATATATATATATACTTAAAAAAGCGGGGGTTAAGTTTTTGCACGTCGTGCAGAATAACACTAAAGGCACCATATATATACTTAAAAGTGGGGTTGTTAGTTTTATCTACAGTTACAAAAATCGGTATATACATTGTACTCCTCAAGCCGTACAACTTTCTAATACATAGTCATTAGCTCGGACCAAGAGGAAGTCAGATATTTTGGTCTGAATATGGTGAGCCTCTCTCTGAGCCTACGTCCCTGTATGGCAAGCCCTTTTAACATTTAAAAGCTAAGTTTGCCTATCCGGAATTAACATTGTAGATATCAACAACGTCTTTCTGTCTAGTCGTTACACTTTGGATAGTTTGTATTATCATTTAAGATATCTGTAACATAATTGTGACTAGTCGAAATGACAGAGTATGGCAAGCCGTTTTAACATTTAATCATGAAAGGGCCAAAGCCTTCGGCACCGCCACCCGGGTGCCTTTAGGTAACTAAAGGAACCGGGGTTGCGGTGCCTCCGGCTTGGGCCCGCCATCGCTGCTCGCAGCTATATTTATTATTATTTTTCTTACGACTATTCGGGCACTTTTGGGGCCCTTAACATGCTCGAAAACTCTTGAAACTTTGCACACGGGTCAGAACCCGCGGCCATCAGAGCCGGGCTGAAGATGGTACCCGGGCGTGGCAGGGGGGCTCGTCAGCGCCCCCTGGAATGGGGTCCGAACACTTGGTCCATAACTCAAACACGCTTGCATGTAATAATATGAAACTCGGTACGCATGTTGATCTCATCGTTTCATCTATACCTCGCGCTTTTACTTTTTACCCCAGCCCAACAGGAAGTCGGCTATTGAGGTTTGTTTGTAAAACGCTCGCAATGTTATTTGAAATACTCCTCCTAGAGCTTTGATCCAAATTCGACGATACTCGGTCAGCGTAAAGTGAAGACATTGAGGATGAAAGCTTGTGTGGGGATTTTTGATATCTCGAACGGTTTGGCCGTGGCGAGGAAACGAAATCATGGCGAGAAACGTGAAACAGGAAGTTTGTTATAACTTCAGCATACATTAACTGATCTTGATGAAACTTCAGCAGTATGTTCGCTGTAAGAGGACGATCACATGGATGTGACTATTGTGAGTCAAAGTTATAGCGCCACCAACTGGCAGCAGGAAGTGTGTCACTTTCAAAATGCTTTGATATCACCCTTTTATTTTTACCCGATTTGCTTCAAACTTCATATGTATAATGTAAACATACGGCAGATGTAGACCTGTGAATGGATTCTTGATATCTTTGAAACTGTTGCCGTGGCGACGCATCAAACTTTACCCTTCTTTTAGGATGCTTTTAGGATGCTTTTGAGACCCTTAGCATGCTTCAAAATGCATGAAACTCGACAGACACATCACATTTATTAGCCAGTAGACACGTGCAATGTTTCAGAAACGGGCGTGGTGAGGGCTCAGTAGCGCCACCTTTTGACAAAAGTAGGGTTGTTAGTTTTATCTACAGTTACAAAAATCGGTATGTATATTGTACTCCTCGAGCCGGACAACTTTCTAATTGACACTCATTAGCTAGGACCCACAGAAAGTCAGATATGTTTGTTTGAATGTGGTCTTGCTTAATCTGAGCCTACATCTCTGTCTTTGCCTGTCTGTGTATGTGTGTGTGTTTGTAGGGGGAGGGGTCTTAACCATTTCACTCCTGTGTGTATGGCCTGCATAAAAAATAAATGCCTTAAGCCTGGTATTTTTTTAAATAAGTTTTTTATTTTTTATAAGTAAAGGCATATAACCAGTTTAATTGTAGTGCATTAATAGTTTTATATAATTAGTTTATTAATTAAATTAACTTGGTCCATAAACTTGATCTGAAAATTTGGTCCATAAATCAAACACACTTGCATGTAATAATATGACTTGAGTGTTAATCACATCATGTTTTCAGTTTGAATATAAAATATATAAATTATGTAAAAAAAAAATAAAGTTGATCCAGCTGGAGCGCAGGCTGAGAATAGCGCTGTCATGACTGGATCACGAGATCATCAGTCATGCCCTCTCATACCTTACGCGCACACCACGCCCACTTACATCAGATCACATCAACATGTCAGCCGGAGGGATAACGAGGGTCGTCGTCGCTTTTGGATTCAAGAATTTCTTACAACAAGATGGCAAAAGAACAGCGCTTTGCAAGACATGCAACGTTAAGATCGCGGACAGTCAGATGACAACCTCCAATTTCGTCCGTCATTTGAAGAGCCATTCTGCCCACTGTGCCCAGTAAGTGCTTGTCAATTTGTTAATGTTATCTGGTTAGCTCGTTCGTAGTTAGCTAGCTAATGTAAGTTAAAGGAGAACTCCGGCGCAAAATTACACATTTACCTAGTCAACCGTTATCTGAGATTTGTTTTCATGACTGCCGAATGTAAATAGTTTTATCTATAAAAACAGTTTAGCCTATAAGTGACGTCCGACATTCTGCATATTGTGTTATTTTGTTAAGCCCCACTAAAGGCATAAAAAACTGTAAAGCACAATCAAGTTTTCACACTATATTCCAAGACTTCTAAAGTCATTCAATAGCTTAATGTGTGGTAAAATTAATATTTTAGTCTCTAAGTTAAAGTTAACGGAAAGTCATCTCGCCTCAGTCATTCTCCATGCATCAGCATTAGCGCGTCGCGTTCGGTTGCGACAGTAACACGACGACACTCTCTTCAAGATCAATGTTCCCAATATTATACTTTATTTGTAGATAAGGCATAAAGGTCTATGATTTGCATAAAATGACTATCTTGCTGGAGTGGAGTTTATTGCCCTTTAGAATACACTAAGCATTAGTGCTGCACGATTAATTATATCGCAGTCGTAATAGCGATCTCAAACCTATGCAATTATATAACGCAAAATGCCGCGATTTTATATGAAATAAACAAAGTAGGGCTATTAGCGCAGCATCTCTTCTTTTTTGTCATCCTTTGACTAGTGTTACAAGATCCCCCTCTTATTGGTTCAAATGCCTTTTCGCATTTTGCACGACAAGAAGTGAAAAGCTGCCTGTGAGTGCCCTAGATTAGAATAGATGAGACTCGCATAATGCGCATGCACTGACCGTGTGCCAGCCCAGAATAAACAGTTCTCTTTCGAGCTTGAACGAACAATAGCACACACAATTATGCCAAAATGTGATTTTGTCTAGTATCTTCATAACATAAGAAAAGTCTATGGATGAAAAGAGTTGTGCTATGAGGCGCGTGTGAGATCCGCGTCTCGGCAACGGGTGCTCTTAAAGGGCCAGCAGCGAATAAAGCGTTCTTTCAGTAAAGTTAAAAGAACAAAGGGAAATTAGAAAATTACTCACTGATCTTGAGTAAAGAACTTTTGTAGCTTTAATAAGGATTATTATATATATAATTTATGATTCAGGCAGCGCAGACTGTTTGATAACTTTATTCAATTTCTGTACCTGTTAAGACAGGAAGGGCACAGGTAAATATGTTTTTTATTATGGGTTTATGTGGGGATTGTTTGAAGTTCACTTAATTTAAAAGCTGTTATATATTTTTTTTAAGCGTAATAATTTTTTTAAAAGTTGATGGCTTTCAATTGATGGAATCACTGTAATGTTGGTTTGGTTGATGGTTTATTGATCATTATAGGTGTTATCAATCATTTATTGTTGTTGTTGTTTTTAGTTTGAGTTGAGAAATAAACATTAATCTGTGTGTGCATTTTACTTTAGAACCAAGCAAGTTGGACTCATGAAACCATTTTATTATATCGGAGTCGCAAATCGCAATTGCAATATTGGCTCAATAATGGCAATATGACATTTTCCCAAATCGTGCAGCCCTACTAAGCATAGATTATAGATACCATCCCTTCGCTATGTTCTTTTCAATGTGAAGCGTTGCGTGCTGTGACTTGGTGTTGCTTCAAGTGCATCATTCTGCACACGGGATGCGCATGATTGCTTATAATACTTTGGGGAGACAAGGGGGCGTGGCCTAAGGGAATAGCACTCGTGATGTTAAGTGATGTTACCCCGCCATCGCTGATACAACCTTTAGCAGTCATGTTTTTGCTTCTTGAGAGAGAGAGAAAGTGTGTGTGTGTGTGTGTGTGTGTGTGTGTGAGCAATGGCGGTTCTAGGCGGGGGCCTGGGGGGGCCAGTGCCCCTGCGACAACAAGCTTGGACCCCCTTGTGGCCCCCTAAATGTGGAGTCAGTGTGAAATATTTTTTTATAGTGTGTCACGCATTGAGCATGACAGTCACTCGTTTCAGTCTTTTGTCTCACACTCCCGTCACACATTGTATTTCTCATGCGGAAAAACTATTAATAATATATTTAATATACGCAATTTCTCTGGCCGCGCCGCTCTCACGTGAGAATCAAGCGCGTCTCGCCTGGAGTTCAGCAGTCGACCCTGCTACGCATCAGCCAATCAAAAAAAGAGAAGTGCTACTACATTGGTTGTTAGTTTTATCTACAGTTACAAAAATCGGTATATACATTGTACTCCTCAAGCCGTACAACTTTCTAATACATAGTCATTAGCTCGGACCAAGAGGAAGTCAGATATTTTGGTCTGAATATGGTGAGCCTCTCTCTGAGCCTACGTCCCTGTATGGCAAGCCCTTTTAACATTTAAAAGCTAAGTTTGCCTGTCCGGAATTAACATTGTAGATATCAACAACGTCTTTCTGTCTAGTCGTTACACTTTGGATAGTTTGTATTATCATTTAAGATATCTGTAACATAATTGTGACTAGTCGAAATGACAGAGTATGGCAAGCCGCTTTAACATTTAATCATGAAAGGGCCAAAGCCTTCGGCACCGCCACCCGGGTGCCTTTAGGTAACTAAAGGAACCGGGGTTGCGGTGCCTCCGGCTTGGGCCCGCCATCGCTGCTCGCAGCTATATTTTATTATTATTATTTTGTAACCTTTTGGGCATTTTTGGGGCCCTTAACGTGCTCGAAAACTCTTGAAACTTTGCACATGGGTCAGAACCCGCGGCCATCAGAGCCGGGCTGAAGCTGGTACCCGGGCGTGGCAGGGCGGCTCGTCAGCGCCCCCTGGAAAGGGGTCCGAACACTTGGTCCATAACTCAAACACGTTTGTATATAATAATATGAAACTCGGTGCACATGTTGATCTCATAGTTTCATCTATACCTCGCGCTTTTACTTTTTACCCCAGCCCAACAGGAAGTCGGCTATTGAGGTTTGTTTGTAAAACGCTCGCAATGGAATGTTAAATACTCCTCCTAGAGCTTTGATCCAAATTCGACAAAACTCGGTCAGCATGAAGTCAAGACATTGAGGATGAAAGTTTGCGAGGGGATTTTTGATATCTCGAACGGTTTGGCCGTGGCGAGGAAACGAAATCATGGCGAGAAACGTGAACCAGGAAGTGTGTTATAACTTCAGCATACATTAACTGATCTTGATGAAACTTCAGCAGTGTGTTCGCTGTAAGAGGCCGATCACATGGATGTGACTATTGTGAGTCAAAGTTATAGCGCCACCAACTGGCAGCAGGAAGTGTGTCACTTTCAAAATGCTTTGATATCACCCTTTTATTTTTACCCGATTTGCTTCAAACGTTATCTGTATAATGTAAACATACGGCAGATGTAGACCTGTGAATGGATTCTTGATATCTTTGAAACTGTTGCCGTGGCGACGCATCAAACGTTACCATTCTTTTAGGATGCTTTTGAGACCCTTAGCATGCTTGAAATTGCATGAAACTCGACAGACACATCACATTTATTAGCCAGTAGACACGTGCAAAGTTTCAGAAACGGGCGTGGTGAGGGCTCAGTAGCGCCACCTTTTGACAAAAGTGGGGTTGTTAGTTTTATCTACAGTTACAAAAATCGGTATGTATATTGTACTCCTCAAACCGGACAACTTTCTAATTGACACTCATTAGCTAGGACCCACAGAAAGTCAGATATGTTTGTTTGAATGTGGTCTTGCTCAATCTGAGCCTGCTGTCTTTGCCTGTCTGTGTATGTGTGTGTGTTTGTAGGGGGAGGGGTATTAACCATTTCACTCCTGTGTGTATGGCCTGCATAAAAAATAAATGCCTTAAGCCTGGTATTTTTTTAAATAAGTTTTTTATTTTTTTATAAGTAAAGGCATATAACCAGTTTAATTGTAGTGCATTAATAGTTTTATATAATTAGTTTATTAATTAAATTAACTTGGTCCATAAACTTGATCTGAAAATTTGGTCCATAAATCAAACACACTTGCATGTAATAATATGACTTGAGTGTTAATCACATCATGTTTTCAGTTTGAATATAAAATATATAAATTATGTAAAAAAAAAAATAAAGTTGATCCAGCTGGAGCGCAGGCTGAGAATAGCGCTGTCATGACTGGATCAGAGATCATCAGTCATGCCTTCTCATACCTTACGCGCACACCACGCCCACTTACATCAGATCACATCATCAACATGTCAGCCGGAGGGATAACGAGGGTCGTCGTCGCTTTTGGATTCAAGAATTTCTTACAACAAGATGGCAAAAGAACAGCGCTTTGCAAGACATGCAACGTTAAGATCGCGGACAGTCAGATGACAACCTCCAATTTCGTCCGTCATTTGAAGAGCCATATTCTGCCCAGTAAGTGCTTGTCAATTTGTTAATGTTATCTGGTTAGCTCGTTCGTAGTTAGCTAGCTAATGTAAGTTAAAGGAGAACTCCGGCGCAAAATTACACATTGTTACCTAGTCAACCGTTATCTGAGATTTGTTTTCATGACTGCCGAATGTAAATAGTTTTATCTATAAAAACAGTTTAGCCTATAAGTGACGTCCGACATTCTGCATATTGTGTTATTTTGTTAAGCCCCACTAAAGGCATAAAAAACTGTAAAGCACAATCAAGTTTTCACACTATATTCCAAGACTTCTAAAGTCATTCAATAGCTTAATGTGTGGTAAAATTAATATTTTAGTCTCTAAGTTAAAGTTAACGGAAAGTCATCTCGCCTCAGTCATTCTCCATGCATCAGCATTAGCGCGTCGCGTTCGGTTGCGACAGTAACACGACGACACTCTCTTCAAGATCAATGTTCCCAATATTATACTTTATTTGTAGATAAGGCATAAAGGTCTATGATTTGCATAAAATGACTATCTTGCTGGAGTGGAGTTTATTGCCCTTTAGAATACACTAAGCATTAGTGCTGCACGATTAATTATATCGCAGTCGTAATAGCGATCTCAAACCTATGCAATTATATAACGCAAAATGCCGCGATTTTAAATGAAATAAACAAAGTAGGGCTATTAGCGCAGCATCTCTTCTTTTTTGTCATCCTTTGACTAGTGTTACAAGATCCCCCTCTTATTGGTTCAAATGCCTTTTCGCATTTTGCACGACAAGAAGTGAAAAGCCTGTGAGTGCCCTAGATTAGAATAGATGAGACTCGCATAATGCGCATGCACTGACCGTGTGCCAGCCCAGAATAAACAGTTCTCTTTCGAGCTTGAACGAACAATAGCACACACAATTATGCCAAAATGTGGTTTTGTCTAGTATCTTCATAACATAAGAAAAGTCTATGGATAAAAAGAGTTGTGCTATGAGGCGCGTGTGAGATCCGCGTCTCGGCAACGGGTGCTCTTAAAGGGCCAGCAGCGAATAAAGCGTTCTTTCAGTAAAGTTAAAAGAACAAAGGGAAATTAGAAAATTACTCACTGATCTTGAGTAAAGAACTTTTGTAGCTTTAATAAGGATTATTATATATATAATTTATGATTCAGGCAGCGCAGACTGTTTGATAACTTTATTCAATTTCTGTACCTGTTAAGACAGGAAGGGCACAGGTAAATATGTTTTTTATTATGGGTTTATGTGGGGATTGTTTGAAGTTCACTTAATTTAAAAGCTGTTATATATATTTTTTTAAGCCTAATAATTTTTTAAAAAGTTGATGGCTTTCAATTGATGGAATCACTGTAATGTTGGTTTGGTTGATGGTTTATTGATCATTATAGGTGTTATCAATCATTTATTGTTGTTGTTGTTGTTTTTAGTTTGAGTTGAGAAATAAACATTAATCTGTGTGTGCATTTTACTTTAGAACCAAGCAAGTTGGACTCATGAAACCATTTTATTATATCGGAGTCGCAAATCGCAATTGCAATATTGGCTCAATAATGGCAATATGACATTTTCCCAAATCGTGCAGCCCTACTAAGCATAGATTATAGATACCATCCCTTCGCTATGTTCTTTTCAATGTGAAGCGTTGCGTGCTGTGACTTGGTGTTGCTTCAAGTGCATCATTCTGCACACGGGATGCGCATGATTGCTTATAATACTTTGGGTATTCACACTCGTGATGTTAAGTGATGTTACCCCGCCATCGCTGATACAACCTTTAGCAGTCATGTTTTTGCTTCTTGAGAGAGAGAGAAAGTGTGTGTGTGTGTGTGTGTGTGTGTGAGCAGTGGCGGTTCTAGGCGGGGGCCTGGGGGGGCCCCTGCGACAACAAGCTTGGACCCCCTTGTGGCCCCCCTAAATGTGGAGTCAGTGTGAAATATTTTTTTTATAGTGTGTCACGCATTGAGCATGACAGTCACTCGTTTCAGTCTTTTGTCTCACACTCCCGTCACACATTGTATTTCTCATGCGGAAAAACTATTAATAATATATTTAATATACGCAATTTCTCTGGCCACGCCGCTCTCACGTGAGAATCAAGCGCGTCTCGCCTGGAGTTCAGCAGTCGACCCTGCTACGCATCAGCCAATCAAAAAAAGAGAAGTGCTACTTAATAGCCAATCAGAAAAGGGCACTATTGTATCTGGGTAAAATTTAACGCAACAACCAATGAAAAAAAGCATATCCTGGAATTGTTCATATGATTCTGTTACAACATCTTCCGAAAGTTTCTTCACCCGTCCCACAGATGAAACTAATCACTGGAGCTCCGAACATCACTTGGAGCACGGAGTAAGTCATGATCTCCTGTTTTAATGTTACAACAAATTCACAACTTGTTTGACAAAAACTATGACAACTTGACTGATGTAAGATGAATCTTTCCCGTAGCGTAAGCTAGCTTACGCAATGCTCGTTCCCTCATCTAGAGAGAACCGAGGTTACGTTAGGTAATCGATTCGTTTCCCATTTAATTAGTATCAGTCTGTAACTTAGACAACAGTTTTACAGCCTGTTCACTGACAACACCTGCTCAGAACAAGTAGTCTAGGCCTAGTCATCTTATTACACGAATCACGATGACTGACATATTGTCACATTATAAACATCTCTCTCTCCAAATAGGCTTAATAATTTTATTAGCACTAGATAAATTAAAGTGTATTGCATAGTCGATATTATAGGTCACTTTTAAAATCATGTCATATTTTATAATTATATCCTGGCCAAGGATGCATTAATTATTGCTTCTGTCTTTCAAAGATGTCAGGAAAAAAACAATTATAAAAAAGCTCATTCACCTTGAGAGGAAAGCCCCCTAAAAAGGCCAGTTTAGAGGATAATTTGCTGATCTTTTTGCAAAAAAAAAAAAAAAAAACCCACAAAAATCGTAGATTAATTTGTAAAAATTATATATATATATATATATATATATATATATATATATACATACTGTATATTCAATGTAAAAAAATAAAATGGAAATTCAAATACAGACTGATATATGTAATGCAAATGTAAAAATATAATGCAAATGCAAATTGTTGGATAATTATAAACATGGTATTTTGCTTATTTATGCATTCAGTGCAGTGCAGAAAATGATAAGGTCTAAATGTAACTGGCCCCTCTAACAGTACAACTGGCCCCAGCTTGGCCCCCCCAGTTGAAATGGTCTAGAACCGCCACTGTGTGTGTGTGTGTGTGAGAGAGAGAGAGAGAGAGAGAGAGAGAGAGAGAGAGAGAGAGAGAGAGAGAGAGAGAGAGAGAGAGAGGGGAGAAATGTAACAAAGTTTAATATTGTTTGTAAACTGTGTTTGAGAGAGAGGAAGGTGTTCAGAGAGTCTGTAGGATGTTAAGCTGTTATTTGTTTTATGGACTCAATGTTGAAAATTTAAAACATTTCAAACACACTGTTGGCAGAAGTGAAAAATAAATAATTTTATGAAGTTACAATTTTGTTTGATTCCATGGTGTATTTTACTGAACATGAGTATTTACAATGCAAATTATTGTAATTTACTGGCAAATACTTATCTTGTCTTTTCATTTTATTAAGATCAGATTCTGCATGTAAAATTAAAATAATAAGGTGACTTGACTTGCACTTGACTTAACCTACTACAAGACTTGACTTGACTTGACATAGCCTGTGACTTGACTTGACTTGCCCCCCCCAAAAAAAATACTTGGGACTTACTTGAGACTTGACGGTTAAGACTTGAGACTTACTTGAGACTTGCGTGACCTGCGCCCATCTCTGCTCTAAGTTTTAAGACAGTTCAAATGGAAGTTGGGAATTATGTGTTGTTTGAATAAATCTCCTAGGAGAAATACATCAAATTACAACGCATGTGTTTACCAATCACCACCATACTCGGTGTGCATGAAGTCAAGACATTGAGGATGCTCAATTCCGGACGGATTTTTGATATCTCGAACGGTTTGGCCGTGGCGAGGAAAATAATTTTATGACTAAAAAAGGACACATAAAATGTGTTAACTTTGCTCGTTTTACCTACAGTTACAAAACATGCCACGTATATTGTTCTTGTCAAGCCGATCAACTTTCTAATTAACAGTAAGAAGTTTAGACCAAAAGAAAGTCAGATATTGCAGTTTGGATGTGTATCTTGTCTCTATCAGTGTCTGTATGGGGAAGAGGGAGGGGGGGGGGGGGTTGCTGGTGTCTGCGTTTATGTGTGTGTGTGTGTGTGTGTGTGTGTGGCTGACTGTAGATTTTTTCTGCAAGTCCTTATCTTTTTGCATAACAATTTTGTATTTTTTTAAATGACAAAATATGCATATAACCCTAATCTTTTAAATGTATAGTTTGCTTTAAATAAAAGTAAGATAAATTGGTAAACTACAAATTGGTAATTGAAGCTGAATGAATTTAAAATTAATGTGCTATATTTCAATACATTTGCTTTCCTTAATATTGTAAAACACTAACCTCATTTATATGTGTGTGTGTGTGTGTTTGTATGTATATATATTTTGCAAAGCCCTCACTGATGCAAGCTCTTCTGCACACTTCTCTTCGACAGTCAATGCGGAGGTTAAGTTTTTGCACGTCGTGCAGAATAACCCTCTTTATATATATATATATATATATATATACTGTATATATATACTTAAAAAAGCGGGGGTTAAGTTTTTGCACGTCGTGCAGAATAACACTAAAGGCACCATATATATACTTAAAAGTGGGGTTGTTAGTTTTATCTACAGTTACAAAAATCGGTATATACATTGTACTCCTCAAGCCGTACAACTTTCTAATACATAGTCATTAGCTCGGACCAAGAGGAAGTCAGATATTTTGGTCTGAATATGGTGAGCCTCTCTCTGAGCCTACGTCCCTGTATGGCAAGCCCTTTTAAAATTTAAAAGCTAAGTTTGCCTGTCCGGAATTAACATTGTAGATATCAACAAAGTCTTTCTGTCTAGTCGTTACACTTTGGATAGTTTGTATTATCATTTAAGATATCTGTAACATAATTGTGACTAGTCGAAATGACAGAGTATGGCAAGCCGTTTTAACATTTAATCATGAAAGGGCCAAAGCCTTCGGCACCGCCACCCGGGTGCCTTTAGGTAACTAAAGGAACCGGGGTTGCGGTGCCTCCGGCTTGGGCCCGCCATCGCTGCTCGCAGCTATATTTAGGGCCCAAGCCCTGAAAGGGCGAAGGCCCTATTGTTTTCCTTGGGATTATTATTCTTCTTTAGTATTATTATTATTTTGCTACCTTTTGGGCTTGTATGTAATAATATGAAACTCGGTACACACGTTGATCTCATCGTTTCATCTATACCTCGCGCTCTTACTTTTTACCCCAGCCCAACAGGAATTTGGCTATTGAGGTTTGTTTGTAAAACGCTCGCAATGGAATGTCAAATACTCCTCCTAGAGCTTTGATCCACATTCGACGAAACTCGGTCAGCGTGAAGTCAAGACATTGAGGATGAAAGTTTGCGAGGGGATTTTTGATATCTCGAACGGTTTGTCCGTGGCGAGGAAACGAAATCATGGCGAGAAACGTGAAACAGGAAGTGTGTTATAACTTCAGCATACATTAACTGATCTTGATGAAACTTCAGCAGTGTGTTCGCTGTAAGAAGACGATCACATGGATGTGACTATTGTGAGTCAAAGTTATAGCGCCACCAACTGGCAGCAGGAAGTGTGTCACTTTCAAAATGCTTAGATATCACCCTTTTATTTTTACCCGATTTGCTTCAAACTTCATATGTATAATGTAAACATACGGCAGATGTAGACCTGTGAATGGATTCTTGATATCTTTGAAACTGTTGCCGTGGCGACGCATCAAACTTTACCCTTCTTTTAGGATGCTTTTAGGATGCTTTTGAGACCCTTAGCATGCTTCAAATTGCATGAAACTCGACAGACACGTCACATTTATTAGCCAGTAGACATGTGCAAAGTTGCAGAAACGGGCGTGGTGAGGGCTCAGTAGCGCCACCTTTTGACAAAAGTGTGGTGGTTAGTTTTAACTAGAGTTACAAAAATTGGTATGTATATTGTACTCCTCGAGCCGGACAACTTTCTAATTGACACTTATTAGCTAGGACCCACAGAAAGTCAGATATTTTTGTTTGAATATGGCCACTCTGAGCCTACATGTCTCTGTGTCTCTGTGTCTTTGGCTGGCTGGCTGGCTGGCTGGCTGGCTGTCTGTGTGTGTGTGTGTGTGTGTGTGTGTGTGTGCAGGGGGAGGGGGCTTAACCATTTCACTGCTGTGTGTATGACCTGCATAAAGAAAATACATTTCTCAAGCCTGGTATTTTTTAAATAAGTTTTTATTTTTATTTTTTATAAGTAAAGGCATATAACTAGTTTAATTGTAGTGAATTGACAATAGTTTTATATAATTAGTTTATTAATCAGATTAACTTGGTCAATAAACTTGGTCTGAAAATTTGGTCCATAAATCAAACACACTTGCATGTAATAATATGAAACTTGGTACACGTATAGATCTCATCGTTTCATATATACTTCACACTCTTACTTTTTACCCCAGCCCAACAGGAAGTTGGCTATTTAGGGTTGTGTTTAAAACACATGCAATGTAATTTAAATTATTGCTCCTAGAGCACTGAACCAAATTCGACGAAACTCGATCAGCGTGAAGTCAAGACATTAAGGATGAAAAAGTGCCACGGGATTTTTGATATCTCGAACGGTTTGGCCGTGGCGAGGAAACGAAATTATGGCGAGAAACATGGAACAGGATGTGTGTTATAACTTCAGCATACATTAACTGATCTTGATGAAACTTCAGCAGTGTTTTCGCTGTAAGAGACCGATCACATGGATGTGACTATTGTGAGTCAAAGTTATAGCGCCACCAACTGGCAGCAGGAAGTGTGTCACTTTCAAAATGCTTTGAAATCACTCTTTTATTTTTAACCGATTTGCTTTAAACTTCATCTGTATAATGTAAATACACGGCAGATGTAGACCTGTGAATGAATTTTTGATATCTTTGATACTGTTGCCGTGGCAACGAAACAAACTTTAACATTATTTTTTGATGCTTTTGGGACTCTTAGCATGCTTGAAATTGCTTGAAACTCAACAGATACATCACATTTATTAGCCAATAGACATGTGCAACTATGGCAAAAGATTAAAGTAATGTCAAAAAAGTAAACACTAAAAGCCTCATATCTTCTAAAAATGTAATTATACATCATTTGTTTCTAAATTAAATTATACAAATATTATAACTTCCCCAATTTTTCCTTTTTTTTTCATTTAAGAATTGTGTTTACGTTCAAAAACAGCCAGAATTGTTGTAAAATTCATAAAAAAATAATAATCTAAATCATACGTAGTGCTATACTGCCCTCTTGTGTTCAATATCAGGTAGGCCTATTGTGTATATTCCCACCGGTTAATCAACGTGTGACTCCGCTGGGACTTGGGAGCTTTTAAATCGCTTACTTAAAACCGAAAGTCAAAATACGGATGTCCGCACAAGACATTAATGGTGTGGAGTAGAGCGAGCATTTTAAATAAATTCCTATTAAGTAGGATTGAACTAAACAGAAAGAATGTTCACTCTGTTCTGCTGGTTCCTCGCTGGTGGATCATATGATTACTTTGTCATAATCTATGACAAAAATGCTATTATAAACCATATTAATAATAGATAATACACATTGCTCTTATTTTTGAAAAATACATTCATGAAAAACAAGATAACAAAAATCATAAAAAAAAAATATAGCCATGGCTGCTATAAAGCAACATATAATTGAAAGGCAATTAATAATCTGTCATTACGTCACTGCATTATGATATTACGGCTCCAATACGGTGCAGCACAAAGCACTTATGTGCATCCCGAGCGGAGAATGATGTGCTTGAAGCCACATGAAGTTACAGCGCATTGAGTCCGTATTGAAAAGTTCAAAGCACAAAGGAAATACATATTTATGAACAGTGTATTATACATTATCTATCTATGCAATAGTTTATTGAGCCTTTTCTTTTAAAGGTTTTAAATTTCAGTTACTGTGTGCGTGAAGAACAATTATAGTGCTCTGACTCTAGTGTTGTGATCTAACCGACAGCGTCCGACACCCGGTAGAAAGTAACACGATTAAGTTACAGCAATAAAGTCCAGCAAGAAAAAGTTTCTTCATTCGAAAATATAGACCTTTAGACCTTTATCTTAAAGATCCAGTATAATAGGATTAACATTGAATCATTGAAGATCGTTTCATCATTGACTGTAACCGAATGTGACGTGCTGTTTGAATGCTGAATGGAGAATGACTGACAGGCGCAGAGAGGGAAAAGTTTGTGTTCTTGAATTTAATGACTTAAATATTAATTTCTATATCACATAATAGCTTCAGAACACTAATAATACAGTACACAAAAACTTTATGGTACTTTAGAAAGTTTTTGTGCCTTTGTGCCTAACAGAATAGTATATGCACAATATAGAATTTGAATCAGCCTCGTCAAAGATGGCAGTGTCAGAGCCGATACCGATCCTGAGTATCTAATCGGCGCACTTCTTTTCAACAGTCAAATTGAAATTGAAATTGCTTGAAACTCAACAGATACATCACATTTATTAGCCAGTAGACATGTGCAAAGTTTCAGAAACGGGCAATGTGCAAGGACTAAATAGCGCCACCTTTTGACAAAAGTGGGGTTGTTAGTTTTATCTACAGTTACAAAAATCGGTATATACATTGTACTCCTCAAGCCGGACAACTTTCTAATACATAGTCATTAGCTCGGACCAAGAGGAAGTCAGATATTTTGGTTTGAATATGGTGAGCCTCTCTCTAAGCCTACGTCCCTGTATGGCAAGCCCTTTTAACATTTAAAAGCTAAGTTTGCCTGTCCGGAATTAACATTGTAGATATCAACAACGTCTTTCTGTCTATTCGTAATTACATTTTGGATAGTTTGTATTATCATTTAAGACATCTGTAACATAATTATGACTAGTCGAAATGACAGAGTATGGCAAGCCGTTTTAACATTTAATCATAAAAGGGCCAAAGCCTTCGGCACCGCTACCCGGGTGCCTTTAGGTAACTAAAGGAACCGGGGTTGCGGTGCCACCGGCTTGGGCCCGCCATCGCTGCTCGCAGCTATATTTAGGGCCCAAGCCCTGAAAGGGCGAAGGCCCTATTGTTTTCCTAACGATTATTATTATTATTATTATTATTTATACGACTATTTGGGCACTTTTGGGGCCCTTAACATGCTCAAAAACTCTTGAAACTTTGCACACGGGTCAGAATCCGCGGCCATCAGGGCTGGGCTGAAGATGGTACCCGGGCGTGGCAGGGGGGCTAGACAGCGCCCCCTGGAACGGGGTCCGAAAACTTGGTCCATAACTCAAACACGCTTGCATGTAATAATATGAAACTCGGTACACATGTTGATCTCATCGTTCATATATACCTCAAACTATTACTTTTTACCCCAGCCCAACAGGAAGTCGGTTATTTAGGGTTGTTCATAAAACACTCGCAATGGAATTTGAAGTACTCCTCCTAGAGAATTCAAACACACGGCACGAAACTCGGTCAGCATGAAGTCAAGGCATTGAGGATGAAAGTTTGCGAGGGGATTTTTGATATCTCGAACGGTTTGGCCGTGGCGAGGAAACGAACTTATGGCGATAATCGTGAAACAGGAAGTGTGTCAGAACTTCAGCATACATTAACTGATCTTGATGAAACTTCAGCAGTTTGTTTGCTGTAAGAGGACGATCACATGGATGTGAATATTGTGAGTCAAAGTTATAGCGCCACCAACTGGCAGCAGGAAGTGTGTCACTTTCAAAATGCTTTGAAATCACCCTCTTATTTTTACCCGATTTGCTTCAAACTTAATCTGTATAATGTAAATACATAGCAGATGAAGACCTGTGAATGGATTCTTGATATCTTTGATACTGTTGCCGTGGCAACGCATCAAACTTTAAAATTCTTTTTTTTTGATGATTTTGAGACTCTTAGCGGCTTTTGGGGCCCTTAACGGGTTTGAAAACTCTTGAAACTTTGCACACAGGTCAGATCCCACAGCCATCAGAGCCGGGCTGAAGATGGTACCTGGGTGTGGCAGGGGGGCTAGACAGCGCCCCCTGGAACGGGGTCCGAACACTTGGTCCATAACTCAAACACGCTTGCATGTAATAATATGAAACTCGGTACACATGTTGATCTCGTCGTTCATATATACCTCACACTCTTACTTTTTACCCCAGCCCAACAGGAAGTCGGCTATTGAGGTTTGTTTGTAAAACGCTCGCAATGGAATGTGCAATACTCCTCCTAGAGAATTCAAACACACGGCACGAAACTCGGTCAGCATGAAGTCAAGGCATTGAGGATGAAAGTTTGCGAGGGGATTTTTGATATCTCGAACGGTTTGGCCGTGGCGAGGAAACGAAATTATGGCGAGAAACGTGAAACAGGAAGTGTGTTATAACTTCAGCATACATTAACTGATCTTGATGAAACTTCAGCAGTGTGTTCGCTGTAAGAGGACGATCACATGGATGTGACTATTGTGAGTCAAAGTTATAGCGCCACCAACTGGCAGCAGGAAGTGTGTCACTTTCAAAATGCTTTGAAATCACCCTTTTATTTTTACCCGATTTGCTTCAAACTTAATCTGTATAATGTAAATATACGGCAGATGTAGACCTGTGAATGGATTCTTGATATCTTTTAAACTGTTGCCGTGGCAACGCATCAAACTTTACCATTCTTTTAGGATGCTTTTGAGACCCTTAGCATGCTTCAAATCGCATGAAACTCGACAGACACATCACATTTATTAGCCAGTAGACATGTGCAAAGTTTCAGAAACGGGTGTGGTGAGGGCTCAGTAGCACCACCTTTTGACAAAAGTGGGGTTGTTAGTTTTAACTAGAGTTACAAAAATCGGTATGTATATTGTACTCCTCGAGTCGGACAACTTTCTAATTGACACTCATTAGCTAGGACCCACAGAAAGTCAGATATGTTTGTTTGAATGTAGAGAAAATCTTAGAATTTTGCCAGTCTCTCAGTGTCTCTCTGTGTGAGTGAGAGGAGGGGCACCTGTCAGGTTAATTTTAACCCTTTATTTGCTGTGTGCGACTTCTCTGGCATTTTCGGGGGCCTTAACATCCTCTAAAACTCTTGAAACTTTGCACACGGGTCAGAACCCATGGCCATCAGGGCCGGGCTGAAGCTGGTCATCGGGTGTGGCAGGGCGGCTCGACAGCGCCCCCTGGACTGGGATTCGAACATTTGTCCATAAATCAAACACACTTGCGTGAATTAATATGAAACTCGGTACAATTATATATCACATCAGGCCAAACAACTTTCGTGCTCTAAGTTTTACGACAATTAAAATGGAAGTTGAGAATTATGGGTTGTTTGAATAGTTGTCCTAGGAGAAATACATCAAATTACAACGCATGTGTTTACCAATAACAACCAAACTCGGTGTGCAAGAAGTCAAGACATTGAGGATGAAAGTTTGTGAGGGGATTTTTGATATCTCAAACGGTTTGGCCGTGGCGAGGAAACGAAATTATGGCGAGAAACGTGAAACAGGAAGTGTGTTATAACTTCAGCATACATTAACATATCTTGATGAAACTTCATCAGTGTGTTCGCTGTAAGAGGACGATCACATGGATGTGACTATTTCGAGTCAAAGTTATAGCGCCACCAACTGGCAGTAGGAAGTGTGTCACTTTCAAAATGCTTTGAAATCAACCTCCTATTTTTACCCGATTTGCTTCAAACTTCATCTGTATAATGTAAATACATGGCAGATGAAGACCTGTGAATGGATTCTTGATATCTTTGATACTGTTGCCGTGGCAACGCATCAAACTTTAAAATTCTTTTTTTTTGATGATTTTGAGACTCTTAATGGCTTTTGAGGCCCTTATCGGGTTTGAAAACTCTTGAAACTTTGCACACAGGTCATATCCCACAGCCATCAGGCCCGGGCTGAAGATGGTACCTAGGCGTGGCAGGGGGGCTAGACAGCGCCCCATGGAACGGGGTCCGAAAACTTGGTCCATAAATCAAACACGCTTGCATGTAATAATATGAATGAAAAACTTCATCTGTATAATGATGAAAAACAGATGAAAAACTTCATCTGTATAATGTAAACATACGGTAGATGTAGACCTGGGAATGGATTCTTGATATCTTTTAAACTGTTGCCGTGGCAAAGCTTCAAACTTTGAAATTATTTTAGGATGCTTTTGAGACTCTTAGCATGCTTGAAATTGCATGAAACTCAACAGACACATCACATTTATTAGCCAGTAGACATGTGCAAAGTTTCAGAAACGGGCATGGTGCAGGGACTAAATAGCGCCACCTTTTGACAAAAGTGGGGTTGTTATTTTTATCTACAGTTACAAAAATCGTTATATACATTGTACTCCTCAAGCCAGACAACTTTCTAATTCATAGTCATTAGCTCAGACCAAGAGGAAGTCAGATATTTTGGTTTGAATATGGTGAGACTCTCTCTGAGCCTACGTCCGTGTATGGCAAGCCCTTTTAACATTTAAAAGCTAAGTTTGCCTATCCGGAAATTAACATTGTAGATATCAACAATGTCTTTCTGTCTATTCGTAATTACATTTTGGATAGTTTGTATTATCATTTAAGATATCTGTAACATAATTGTGACTAGTCAAAATGACAGACTATGGCAAGCCGTCTTAACATTTAATCATGAAAGGGCCAAAGCCTTCGGCACCGCCACCCCGGTGCCTTTAGGTAACTAAAGGAGCCAGGGGTTGCGGTGCCACCGGCTTGGGCCCGCCATCGCTGCTCGCAGCTATATTTATTATTATTTTTCTTACGACTATTCGGGCACTTTTGGGGCCCTTAACATGCTCGAAAACTCTTGAAACTTTGCACACGGGTCAGAACCCGCGGCCATCAGAGCCGGGCTGAAGATGGTACCCGGGCGTGGCAGGGGGGCTCGTCAGCGCCCCCTGGAATGGGGTCCGAACACTTGGTCCATAACTCAAACACGCTTGCATGTAATAATATGAAACTCGGTACGCATGTTGATCTCATCGTTTCATCTATACCTCGCGCTTTTACTTTTTACCCCAGCCCAACAGGAAGTCGGCTATTGAGGTTTGTTTGTAAAACGCTCGCAATGTTATTTGAAATACTCCTCCTAGAGCTTTGATCCAAATTCGACGATACTCGGTCAGCGTAAAGTGAAGACATTGAGGATGAAAGCTTGTGTGGGGATTTTTGATATCTCGAACGGTTTGGCCGTGGCGAGGAAACGAAATCATGGCGAGAAACGTGAAACAGGAAGTTTGTTATAACTTCAGCATACATTAACTGATCTTGATGAAACTTCAGCAGTATGTTCGCTGTAAGAGGACGATCACATGGATGTGACTATTGTGAGTCAAAGTTATAGCGCCACCAACTGGCAGCAGGAAGTGTGTCACTTTCAAAATGCTTTGATATCACCCTTTTATTTTTACCCGATTTGCTTCAAACTTCATATGTATAATGTAAACATACGGCAGATGTAGACCTGTGAATGGATTCTTGATATCTTTGAAACTGTTGCCGTGGCGACGCATCAAACTTTACCCTTCTTTTAGGATGCTTTTAGGATGCTTTTGAGACCCTTAGCATGCTTCAAAATGCATGAAACTCGACAGACACATCACATTTATTAGCCAGTAGACACGTGCAATGTTTCAGAAACGGGCGTGGTGAGGGCTCAGTAGCGCCACCTTTTGACAAAAGTAGGGTTGTTAGTTTTATCTACAGTTACAAAAATCGGTATGTATATTGTACTCCTCGAGCCGGACAACTTTCTAATTGACACTCATTAGCTAGGACCCACAGAAAGTCAGATATGTTTGTTTGAATGTGGTCTTGCTTAATCTGAGCCTACATCTCTGTCTTTGCCTGTCTGTGTATGTGTGTGTGTTTGTAGGGGGAGGGGTCTTAACCATTTCACTCCTGTGTGTATGGCCTGCATAAAAAATAAATGCCTTAAGCCTGGTATTTTTTTTAATAAGTTTTTTATTTTTTATAAGTAAAGGCATATAACCAGTTTAATTGTAGTGCATTAATAGTTTTATAGGTTTATTAATTAAATTAACTTGGTCCATAAACTTGATCTGAAAATTTGGTCCATAAATCAAACACACTTGCATGTAATAATATGACTTGAGTGTTAATCACATCATGTTTTCAGTTTGAATATAAAATATATAAATTATGTAAAAAAAATAAAGTTGATCCAGCTGGAGCGCAGGCTGAGAATAGCGCTGTCATGACTGGATCACGAGATCATCAGTCATGCCCTCTCATACCTTACGCGCACACCACGCCCACTTACATCAGATCACATCAACATGTCAGCCGGAGGGATAACGAGGGTCGTCGTCGCTTTTGGATTCAAGAATTTCTTACAACAAGATGGCAAAAGAACAGCGCTTTGCAAGACATGCAACGTTAAGATCGCGGACAGTCAGATGACAACCTCCAATTTCGTCCGTCATTTGAAGAGCCATTCTGCCCACTGTGCCCAGTAAGTGCTTGTCAATTTGTTAATGTTATCTGGTTAGCTCGTTCGTAGTTAGCTAGCTAATGTAAGTTAAAGGAGAACTCCGGCGCAAAATTACACATTGTTACCTAGTCAACCGTTATCTGAGATTTGTTTTCATGACTGCCGAATGTAAATAGTTTTATCTATAAAAACAGTTTAGCCTATAAGTGACGTCCGACATTCTGCATATTGTGTTATTTTGTTAAGCCCCACTAAAGGCATAAAAAACTGTAAAGCACAATCAAGTTTTCACACTATATTCCAAGACTTCTAAAGTCATTCAATAGCTTAATGTGTGGTAAAATTAATATTTTAGTCTCTAAGTTAAAGTTAACGGAAAGTCATCTCGCCTCAGTCATTCTCCATGCATCAGCATTAGCGCGTCGCGTTCGGTTGCGACAGTAACACGACGACACTCTCTTCAAGATCAATGTTCCCAATATTATACTTTATTTGTAGATAAGGCATAAAGGTCTATGATTTGCATAAAATGACTATCTTGCTGGAGTGGAGTTTATTGCCCTTTAGAATACACTAAGCATTAGTGCTGCACGATTAATTATATCGCAGTCGTAATAGCGATCTCAAACCTATGCAATTATATAACGCAAAATGCCGCGATTTTATATGAAATAAACAAAGTAGGGCTATTAGCGCAGCATCTCTTCTTTTTTGTCATCCTTTGACTAGTGTTACAAGATCCCCCTCTTATTGGTTCAAATGCCTTTTCGCATTTTGCACGACAAGAAGTGAAAAGCTGCCTGTGAGTGCCCTAGATTAGAATAGATGAGACTCGCATAATGCGCATGCACTGACCGTGTGCCAGCCCAGAATAAACAGTTCTCTTTCGAGCTTGAACGAACAATAGCACACACAATTATGCCAAAATGTGATTTTGTCTAGTATCTTCATAACATAAGAAAAGTCTATGGATGAAAAGAGTTGTGCTATGAGGCGCGTGTGAGATCCGCGTCTCGGCAACGGGTGCTCTTAAAGGGCCAGCAGCGAATAAAGCGTTCTTTCAGTAAAGTTAAAAGAACAAAGGGAAATTAGAAAATTACTCACTGATCTTGAGTAAAGAACTTTTGTAGCTTTAATAAGGATTATTATATATATAATTTATGATTCAGGCAGCGCAGACTGTTTGATAACTTTATTCAATTTCTGTACCTGTTAAGACAGGAAGGGCACAGGTAAATATGTTTTTTATTATGGGTTTATGTGGGGATTGTTTGAAGTTCACTTAATTTAAAAGCTGTTATATATTTTTTTTAAGCGTAATAATTTTTTAAAAAGTTGATGGCTTTCAATTGATGGAATCACTGTAATGTTGGTTTGGTTGATGGTTTATTGATCATTATAGGTGTTATCAATCATTTATTGTTGTTGTTGTTTTTAGTTTGAGTTGAGAAATAAACATTAATCTGTGTGTGCATTTTACTTTAGAACCAAGCAAGTTGGACTCATGAAACCATTTTATTATATCGGAGTCGCAAATCGCAATTGCAATATTGGCTCAAATATGACATTTTCCCAAATCGTGCAGCCCTACTAAGCATAGATTATAGATACCATCCCTTCGCTATGTTCTTTTCAATGTGAAGCGTTGCGTGCTGTGACTTGGTGTTGCTTCAAGTGCATCATTCTGCACACGGGATGCGCATGATTGCTTATAATACTTTGGGGAGACAAGGGGGCGTGGCCTAAGGGAATAGCACTCGTGATGTTAAGTGATGTTACCCCGCCATCGCTGATACAACCTTTAGCAGTCATGTTTTTGCTTCTTGAGAGAGAGAGAAAGTGTGTGTGTGTGTGTGTGTGTGTGTGAGCAATGGCGGTTCTAGGCGGGGGCCTGGGGGGGCCAGTGCCCCTGCGACAACAAGCTTGGACCCCCTTGTGGCCCCCTAAATGTGGAGTCAGTGTGAAATATTTTTTTATAGTGTGTCACGCATTGAGCATGACAGTCACTCGTTTCAGTCTTTTGTCTCACACTCCCGTCACACATTGTATTTCTCATGCGGAAAAACTATTAATAATATATTTAATATACGCAATTTCTCTGGCCGCGCCGCTCTCACGTGAGAATCAAGCGCGTCTCGCCTGGAGTTCAGCAGTCGACCCTGCTACGCATCAGCCAATCAAAAAAAGAGAAGTGCTACTACATTGGTTGTTAGTTTTATCTACAGTTACAAAAATCGGTATATACATTGTACTCCTCAAGCCGTACAACTTTCTAATACATAGTCATTAGCTCGGACCAAGAGGAAGTCAGATATTTTGGTCTGAATATGGTGAGCCTCTCTCTGAGCCTACGTCCCTGTATGGCAAGCCCTTTTAACATTTAAAAGCTAAGTTTGCCTGTCCGGAATTAACATTGTAGATATCAACAACGTCTTTCTGTCTAGTCGTTACACTTTGGATAGTTTGTATTATCATTTAAGATATCTGTAACATAATTGTGACTAGTCGAAATGACAGAGTATGGCAAGCCGCTTTAACATTTAATCATGAAAGGGCCAAAGCCTTCGGCACCGCCACCCGGGTGCCTTTAGGTAACTAAAGGAACCGGGGTTGCGGTGCCTCCGGCTTGGGCCCGCCATCGCTGCTCGCAGCTATATTTATTATTAGGGCCCAAGCCCTGAAAGGGCGAAGGCCCTATTGTTTTCCTTAGGATTATTATTATTAGGGCCCAAGCCCTGAAAGGGCGAAGGCCCTATTGTTTTCCTTAGGATTATTATTATTATTAGGGCCCAAGCCCTGAAAGGGCGAAGGCCCTATTGTTTTCCTAAGGATTATTTTTCTTTACTATTATTATTATAATTATTATTATTTTACTACCTTTTGGGCACTTTTGGGGCCCTTAACGTGCTCGAAAACTCTTGAAACTTTGCACACGGGTCAGAACCCGCGGCCATCAGAGCCGGGCTGAAGCTGGTACCCGGGCGTGGCAGGGCGGCTCGTCAGCGCCCCCTGGAACGGGGTCCGAACACTTGGTCCATAACTCAAACACGCTTGTATGTAATAATATGAAACTCGGTACACATGTTGATCTCATCGTTTCATCTATACCTCGCGCTCTTACTTTTTACCCCAGCCCAACAGGAAGTCGGCTATTGAGGTTTGTTTGTAAAACGATCGCAATGGAATGTCAAATACTCCTCCTAGAGCTTTGATCCAAATTCGACGAAACTCGGTCAGCATGAAGTCAAGACATTGAGGATGAAAGTTTGCGAGGGGATTTTTTATATCTCGAACGGTTTGTCCGTGGCGGGGAAACGAAATCATGGCGAGAAACGTGAAACAGGAAGTGTGTTATAACTTCAGCATACATTAACTGATCTTGATGAAACTTCAGCAGTGTGTTCGCTGTAAGAGGACGATCACATGGATGTGACTATTGTGAGTCAAAGTTATAGCGCCACCAACTGGCAGCAGGAAGTGTGTCACTTTCAAAATGCTTAGATATCACCCTTTTATTTTTACCCGATTTGCTTCAAACTTCATATGTATAATGGAAACATACGGCAGATGAAGACCTGTGAATGGATTCTTGATATCTTTGAAACTGTTGCCGTGGCGACGCATCAAACTTTACCCTTCTTTTAGGATGCTTTTAGGATGCTTTTGAGACCCTTAGCATGCTTCAAATTGCATGAAACTCGACAGACACATCACATTTATTAGCCAGTAGACATGTGCAAAGTTGCAGAAACGGGCGTGGTGAGGGCTCAGTAGCGCCACCTTTTGACAAAAGTGGGGTGGTTAGTTTTAACTAGAGTTACAAAAATTGGTATGTATATTGTACTCCTCGAGCCGGACAACTTTCTAATTGACACTTATTAGCTAGGACCCACGGAAAGTCAGATATTTTTGTTTGAATATGGCCACTCTGAGCCTACATGTGTCTTTGGCTGGCTGGCTGGCTGGCTGTCTGTGTGTGTGTGCAGGGGGAGGGGGCTTAACCATTTCACTGCTGTGTGTATGACCTGCATAAAGAAAATACATTTCTCAAGCCTGGTATTTTTTAAATAAGTTTTTATTTTTATTTTTTATAAGTAAAGGCATATAACTAGTTTAATTGTAGTGAATTGACAATAGTTTTATATAATTAGTTTATTAATCAGATTAACTTGGTCAATAAACTTGGTCTGAAAATTTGGTCCATAAATCAAACACACTTGCATGTAATAATATGAAACTTGGTACACATATAGATCTCATCGTTTCATATATAGCCTACTTCACACTCTTACTTTTTACCCCAGCCCAACAGGAAGTTGGCTATTTAGGGTTGTGTTTAAAACACATGCAATGGAATTTAAATTATTGCTCCTAGAGCACTGAACCAAATTCGACGAAACTCGATCAGCGTGAAGTCAAGACATTAAGGATGAAAAAGTGCCACGGGATTTTTGATATCTCGAACGGTTTGGCCGTGGCGAGGAAACGAAATTATGGCGAGAAACATGAAACAGGATGTCTGTTATAACTTCAGCATACATTAACTGATCTTGATGAAACTTCAGCAGTGTTTTCGCTGTAAGAGACCGATCACATGGATGTGACTATTGTGAGTCAAAGTTATAGCGCCACCAACTGGCAGCAGGAAGTGTGTCACTTTCAAAATGCTTTGAAATCACTCTCTTATTTTTAACCGATTTGCTTCAAACTTCATCTGTATAATGTAAATACACGGCAGATGTAGACCTGTGAATGAATTTTTGATATCTTTGATACTGTTGCCGTGGCAACGAAACAAACTTTAACATTCTTTTTTGATGCTTTTGGGACTCTTAGCATGCTTGAAATTGCTTGAAACTCAACAGATACATCACATTTATTAGCCAGTAGACATGTGCAACTATGGCAAAAGATTAAAGTAATGTCAAAAAAGTAAACACTAAAAGCCTCATATCTTCTAAAAATGTAATTATACATCATTTGTTTCTAAATTAAATTATACAAATATTATAACGTCCCCAATTTTTCCTTTTTTTCATTTAAGAATTATGTTTACGTTCAAAAACAGCCAGAATTGTTGTAAAATTCAGAAAAAAATAATAATCTGAGTCATACGTAGTGCTATACTGCCCTCTTGTGTTCAATATCAGGTAGGCCTATTGTGTATATTCCCACCGGTTAATCAACGTGTGACTCTGCTGGGACTTGGGAGCTTTTAAATCGCTTACTTAAAACCGAAAGTCAAAATACGGATGTCCGCACAAGACATTAATGGTGTGGAGTAGAGCGAGCATTTTAAATAAATTCCTATTAAGTAGGATTGAACTAAACAGAAAGAATGTTCACTCTGGTCTGCTGGTTCCTCGCTGGTGGATCATATGATTACTTTGTCATAATCTATGACAAAAATGCTATTATAAACTATATTAATAATAGATAATACACATTGCTCTTATTTTTAAAAAATACATTCATGAAAAACAAGATAACAAAAATCATAAAAAGATAAAGCCATGGCTGCTATAAATGTTTGAAATGCATAGGACAGATGTTTAATGACGCAGCAACATATAATTGAAAGGCAATTAATAATCTGTCATTACGTCACTGCATTATGATATTACGGCTCTAATACGGTGCAGCACAAAGCACTTATGTGCATCCCGAGCGGAGAATGTTGTGCTTGAAGCCACATGAAGTTACAGCGCATTGAGTCCGTATTGAAAAGTTCAAAGCACAAAGGAAATACATATTTATGAACAGTGTATTATACATTATCTATCTATGCAATAGTTTATTGAGCCTTTTCTTTTAAAGGTTTTAAATTTCAGTTACTGTGTGCGTGAAGAACAATTATAGTGCTCTGACTCTAGTGTTGTGATCTAACCGACAGCGTCTGACACCCGGTAGAAAGTAACACGATTAAGTTACAGCAATAAAGTCCAGCAAGAAAAAGTTTCTTCATTCGAAAATATAGACCTTTAGACCTTTATCTTAAAGACCCAGTATAATAGGATTAACATTGAATCATCTTGAAGATCGTTTCATCATTGACTGTAACCGAATGCGACGTGCTGTTTGAATGCTGAATGGAGAATGACTGACAGGCGCAGAGAGGGAAAAGTTTACGTGTTCTTGAATTTAATGACTTAAATATTAATTTCTATATCACATAATAGCTTCAGAACACTTATAATACAGTACACAAAAACTTTATGGTACTTTAGAAAGTTTTTGTGCCTTTGTGCCTTACATAGAATAGTATATGCACAATATGAATCAGCCTCGTCAAAGATGGCAGTGTCAGAGCCGATACCGATCCTGAGTATCTAATCGGCGCACTTCTTTTCAACAGTCAAATTGAAATTGAAATTGCTTGAAACTCAACAGATACATCACATTTATTAGCCAGTAGACGTGCAAAGTTTCAGAAACGGGCATGGTGCAAGGACTAAATAGCGCCACCTTTTGACAAAAGTGGGGTTGTTAGTTTTATCTACAGTTACAAAAATCGGTATATACATTGTACTCCTCAAGCCGGACAACTTTCTATTACATAGTCATTAGCTCGGACCAAGAGGAAGTCCGATATTTTGGTTTGAATATGGTGAGCCTCTCTCTGAGCCTACGTCCCTGTATGGCAAGCCCTTTTAACATTTAAAAGCTAAGTTTGCCTATCCGGAATTAACATTGTAGATATCAACAACGTCTTTCTGTCTAGTCGTAATTACATTTTGGATAGTTTGTATTATCATTTAAGATATCTGTAACATAATTTTGACTAGTCGAAATGACAGAGTATGGCAAGCCGTTTTAACATTTAATCATGAAAGGGCCAAAGCCTTCGGCACCGCCACCCGGGTGCCTTTAGGTAACTAAAGGAACCGGGGTTGCGGTGCCACCGGCTTGGGCCCGCCATCGCTGCTCGCAGCTATATTTATTATTATTATTATTATTTATACGACTATTCGGGCACTTTTGGGGCCCTTAACATGCTCAAAAACTCTTGAAACTTTGCACACGGGTCAGAACCCGCGGCCATCAGGGCCGGGCTGAAGATGGTACCCGGGCGTGGCAGGGGGGCTAGACAGCGCCCCCTGGAACGGGGTCCGAACACTTGGTCCATAAATAAAACACGCTTGCATGTAATAATATGAAACTCGGTACACATGTTGATCTCATCGTTTCATCTATACCTCGTGCTTTTACTTTTTACCCCAGCCCAACAGGAAGTCGGCTATTTAGGGTTGTTCGTAAAACACTCGCAATGGAATTTTTAATACTCCTCCTAGAGCTTTGATCCAAATTCGACGAAACTCGGTCAGCGTGAAGTCAAGACATTGAGGATGAAAGTTTGCGAGGGGATTTTTGATATCTCGAACGGTTTGGCCGTGGCGAGGAAACAAAATTATGGCGAGAAACGTGAAACAGGAAGTGTATCATAACTTCAGCACACATCAACCGATCTTGATGAAACTTCAGCAGTGTGTTCGCTGTAAGAGGACGATCACATGGATGTGAATATTGTGAGTCAAAGTTATAGCGCCACCAACTGGCAGCAGGAAGTGTGTCATTTTCAAAATGCTTTGAAATCACCCTCTAATTTTAACTCGATTTGCTTCAAACTTCATCTGTATAATGCAAATACATAGCAGATGAAGACCTGTGAATGGATTCTTGATATCTTTGATACTGTTGCCGTGGCAACGCATCAAACTTTAAAATTCTTTTTTTTGATGATTTTGAGACTCTTAGCGGCTTTTGGGGCCCTTAACGGGTTTGAAAACTCTTGAAACTTTGCACACAGGTCAGATCCCACAGCCATCAGAGCAGGGCTGAAGATGGTACCTGGGTGTGGCAGGGGGGCTAGACAGCGCCCCCTGGAACGGGGTCCAAACACTTGGTCCATAAATCAAACACGCTTGAATGTAATAATATGAAACTCGGTACACATGTTGATCTCATCGTTTCATCTATACCTCACACTCTTACTTTTTACCCCAGCCCAACAGGAAGTCGGCTATTGAGGTTTGTTTGTAAAACGCTCGCAATGGAATGTGCAATACTCCTCCTAGAGAATTCAAACACACGGCACGAAACTCGGTCAGCATGAAGTCAAGGCATTGAGGATGAAAGTTTGCGAGGGGATTTTTGATATCTCGAACGGTTTGGCCGTGGCGAGGAAATGAAATTATGGCGAGAAACGTGAAACAGGAAGTGTGTCATAACTTCAGCATACATTAACTGATCTTGATGAAACTTCAGCAGTGTGTTCGCTGTAAGAGTACGATCACATGGATGTGACTATTGTGAGTCAAAGTTATAGCGCCACCAACTGGCAGCAGGAAGTGTGTCACTTTCAAAATGCTTTGAAATCACCCTTTAATTTTTACCCGATTTGCTTTAAACTTAATCTGTATAATGTAAATATACGGCAGATGTAGACCTGTGAATGGATTCTTGATATCTTTTAAACTGTTGCCGTGGCAACGCATCAAACTTTACCATTCTTTTAGGATGCTTTTGAGACCCTTAGCATGCTTCAAATCGCATGAAACTCGACAGACACATCACATTTATTAGCCAGTAGACATGTGCAAAGTTTCAGAAACGGGCGTGGTGAGGGCTCAGTAGCGCCACCTTTTGACAAAAGTGGGGTTGTTGGTTTTAACTAGAGTTACAAAAATCAGTATGTATATTGTACTCCTCGAGCCGGACAACTTTCTAATTGACACTCATTAGCTAGGACCCACAGAAAGTCAGATATCTTTGTTTGAATGTAGAGAAAATCTTAGAATTTTGCCAGTCTCTCAGTGTCTTTCTGTGTGAGTGAGAGGAGGGGCGCCTGTCAGGTTTATTTTAACCCTTTATTTGCTGTGTGCGACTTCTCTGGCATTTTCGGGGACCTTAACATCCTCTAAAACTCTTGAAACTTTGCACACGGGTCAGAACCCATGGCCATCAGGTCCGGGCTGAAGCTGGTCATCGGGCGTGGCAGGGCGGCTCGACAGCGCCCCCTGGACTGGGATTCGAACATTTGTCCATAAATCAAACACACTTGCGTGAATTAATATGAAACTCGGTACAATTATAGATCACATCAGGCCAAACAACTTTCGTGCTCTAAGTTTTACGACAATTAAAATGGAAGTTGAGAATTATGGGTTGTTTGAATTGTTGTCCTAGGAGAAATACATCAAATTACAACGCATGTGTTTACCAATCACAACCAAACTCGGTGTGCAAGAAGTCAAGACATTGAGGATGAAAGTTTGCGAGGGGATTTTTGATATCTCGAACGGTTTGGCCGTGGCGAGGAAACGAAATTATGGCGAGAATCGTGAAACAGGAAGTGTGTCAGAACTTCAGCATACATTAACTGATCTTGATGAAACTTCAGCTTTTTGTTTGCTGTAAGAGGACGATCACATGGATGTGAATATTGTGAGTCAAAGTTATAGCGCCACCAACTGGCAGCAGGAAGTGTGTCACTTTCAAAATGCTTTGAAATCACCCTCTTATTTTTACCCGATTTGCTTCAAACTTAATCTGTATAATGTAAATACATAGCAGATGAAGACCTGTGAATGGATTCTTGATATCTTTGATACTGTTGCCGTGGCAACGCATCAAACTTTAAAATTCTTTTTTTTTTTGATGATTTTGAGACTCTTAGCGGCTTTTGGGGCCCTTAACGGGTTTGAAAACTCTTGAAACTTTGCACACAGGTCAGATCCCACAGCCATCAGAGCCGGGCTGAAGATGGTACCTGGGTGTGGCAGGGGGGCTAGACAGCGCCCCCTGGAACGGGGTCCGAACACTTGGTCCATAAATCAAACACGCTTGAATGTAATAATATGAATGAAAAACTTCATCTGTATAATGTAAACAGATGAAAAACTTCATCTGTATAATGATGAAAAACAGATGAAAAACTTCATCTCTATAATGTAAACATACGGTAGATGTAGACCTGTGAATGGATTCTTGATATCTTTTAAACTGTTGCCGTGGCAAAGCTTCAAACTTTGAAATTATTTTAGGATGCTTTTGAGACTCTTAGCGTGCTTGAAATTGCATGAAACTCAACAGACACATCACATTTATTAGCCAGTAGACATGTGCAAAGTTTCAGAAACAGGCATGGTGCAGGGACTAAATAGCGCCACCTTTTGACAAAAGTGGGGTTGTTATTTTTATCTACAGTTACAAAAATCGTTATATACATTGTACTCCTCAAGCCAGACAACTTTCTAATTCATAGTCATTAGCTCAGACCAAGAGGAAGTCAGATATTTTGGTTTGAATATGGTGAGACTCTCTCTGAGCCTACGTCCGTGTATGGCAAGCCCTTTTAACATTTAAAAGCTAAGTTTGCCTATCCGGAAATTAACATTGTAGATATCAACAATGTCTTTCTGTCTAGTCGTAATTACATTTTGGATAGTTTGTATTATCATTTAAGATATCTGTAACATAATTGTGACTAGTCAAAATGACAGACTATGGCAAGCCGTTTTAACATTTAATCATGAAAGGGCCAAAGCCTTTGGCACCGCCACGCCGGTGCCTTTAGGTAACTAAAGGAGCCGGGATTGCGGTGCCACCGGCTTGGGCCCGCCATCGCTGCTCGCAGCTATATTTATTATTATTATTTATACGACTATTCGGGCACTTTTGGGGCCCTTAACATGCTCAAAAACTCTTGAAACTTAGCACACGGGTCAGAACCCGCGGCCATCAGGGCCGGGCTGAAGATGGTACCCGGGCGTGGCAGGGGGACTAGACAGCGCCCCCTGGAACGGGGTCCGAAAACTTGGTCCAAAAATCAAACACGCTTGCATGTAATAATATGAAACTCGGTGCACATATAGATCTCATCGTACATATATACCTCATACTATTACTTTTTACCCCAGCCCAACAGGAAGTCGGTTATTTAGAGTTGTTCATAAAACACTCGCAATGGAATTTGAAGTACTACTCCTAGAGAATTCAAACACACGGCACGAAACTCGGTCAGCATGAAGTCAAGGCATTGACGATGAAAGTTTGCGAGGGGATTTTTGATATCTCGAACGGTTTGGCCATGGCGAGGAAACGAAATTATGGCGAGAAACGTGAAACAGGAAGTGTGTTATAACTTCAGCATACATTAACTGATCTTGATGAAACTTCAGCAGTGTGTTCGCTGTAAGAGGACGATCACATGGATGTGACTATTGTGAGTCAAAGTTATAGCGCCACCAACTGGTAGCAGGAAGTGTGTCACTTTCAAAATGCTTTGAACTCACCCTTTTATTTTTACCCGATGTGCTTCAAACTTAATCTGTATAATGTAAATACATAGCAGATGAAGACCTGTGAATGGATTCTTGATATCTTTGATACTGTTGCCGTGGCAACGCATCAAACTTTAAAATTCTTTTTTTTTATGATTTTGAGACTCTTAGCGGCTTTTGGGGCCCTTAACGGCTTTGAAAACTCTTGAAACTTTGCACACAGGTCAGATCCCACAGCCATCAGAGCCGGGCTGAAGCTGGTACCTGGGTGTGGCAGGGGGGCTAGACAGCGCCCCCTGGAACGGGGTCCGAACACTTGGTCCATAAATCAAACACGCTTGCATGTAATAATATGAAACTCGGTACACATGTTGATCTCATCGTTTCATCTATACCTCACGCTCTTACTTTTTAGCCCAGCCAAACAGGAAGTCGGCTATTGAGGTTTGTTTGTAAAACGCTCGCAATGGAATGTGCAATACTCCTCCTAGAGAATTCAAACACACGGCACGAAACTCGGTCAGCATGAAGTCAAGGCATTGAGGATGAAAGTTTGCGAGGGGATTTTTGATATCTCGAACGGTTTGGCCGTGGCGAGGAAACAAAATTATGGCGAGAAACGTGAAACAGGAAGTGTGTTATAACTTCAGCATACATTAACTGATCTTGATGAAACTTCAGCAGTGTGTTCACAGTAAGAGGCTGATTACATGGATGTGACTATTGTGAGTCAAAGTTATAGCGCCACCAACTGGCAGCAGGAAGTGTGTCACTTTCAAAATGCTTTGATATCACCCTCTTATTTTTAACCGATTTGCTTCAAACTTCATCTGTATAATGTAAAAATACAGCAGATGTAGACCTGTGAATGGATTCTTGATATCTTTGATACTGTTGCTGTGGCAACAAATCAAACTTTAACATTCTTTTTTGATACTTTTGGGACTCTTAGCATGCTTGAAATTGCTTGAAACAGATAGATACAGATAGCTCGACAGATACATCACATTTATTAGCCAGTAGGCATGTGCAACTTTGGCAAAAGATTAAAGTAATGTCAAAAAAGTAAACACTAAAAGCCTCATATCTTCTAAAAATGTAATTATACATCATTTGTTTCTAAATTAAATTATACAAATATTATAATTAAACCAGTTTTTCCCTTTTTTCATTAAAGAATTATGTTTACGTTCAAAAACAGCCAGAATGGTTGTAATTCAGAAGAAGAAAAAATAATCTGAGTCATACGTAGTGCTATACTGCCCTCTTGTGTTCAATATCAGTTATCACCGGTTAATCAACGTGTGACTCCGCTGGGACTCGGGAACTTTTAAATCGCTTACTTAAAACCGAAAGTCAAAATACAGATATCCGCACAAGACATTAATGTTGTGGAGTAGAGCAAGCATTTTAAATAAATTCCTATTAAGTAGGATTGAACTAAACAGAATGAACGTTCACTCTGTTCTGCTGGTTCCTCGCTGTTGGCGCGCACAGTTATGAATGCTTGTGCAGCCATGAGTTTTAGTTTAATTTTAAAATTAGCGCAATTTCGGGATTTGTATTATTTGAATTTATTTTTAAAAAACACAATGTTGAGTTTTATTGTAACACTGTTTAATCGCACCCACGGTTATATTTTGTATATTATATATAATTATAATGTATTTCTGTATAAAATAATACTACAATAAAAAACACATTTGTGACCGACCTGATCCAGCAAAATTAGTCACAGTGACCCAAATTTAAAAATTGAGATTTTGATATTAATGGAAAGAGGACACTGTAAGCTTTCAAATGATACCTTGGTCATACCTTGAATGGTTGTAAAGATATACAGATTTGATTCTGGTCGTCTGCCCTTTTTTTTCCAATTGAAAACCTAAGAAAATCGCTTTTAAAGTTTTTTTGCCCGTTTTTTTTTTTTTTTTTTTATCTTTCAAAATCCATAGCATTTTAAGGGATAAACTATTTATTTTATATAGCTTAATTTGACCAAATAGATTAACATATATAAATGCAATTTAACGAGGCTGAAACTCAACTTATTTTTAATTTTTTTTAAATAAATAATTAAAAAGTCACTTTTACAAAAATGTTCTAAAATCAGAAAGATTGAAGAGGAGTCAGAGAGAAATTCAGTTTTCATACGGATTAGCCCACATAAGCAGAGAGCAGTCTGTTTTCTTTCATTTTGAATGGTTGTGTTTAAAAGTAGACATTTCAATATATGTCTGTGAGGATACCTTATACGCTGACTTTCGGTTCATGAGACAAGCTTCAGTTCACGTGCCGCGCGTCTCCGCGTCGTGATTAGGCCTAGCCTATTGTCTGCAATTTATTTCTTATTATTAAATCCTAGTAATTGGTTGATGAAACATTGATTTAAATTAAGATAATTATTTTAAAACGAAATTTACTTTAAAGAAAGGCTTTGTGCTTGCATGTTTAAGCTATGTGAAAGTTTTAGTGCTGCTTCCAGAGAACGGTCACGTTCGGATTGTTTTTCCTCATAAATGCGAACACGGAAAATAAAATAATGATTTTATGTTCTGGAGAGAGTCAACCCTTCTTCATCCGGTGAGTATTACTTTTGGTTTGTGCAGTGTGGTTCACATAGGCCAATTTATTAAAATATTTAATTATCTGGGAATTGGATCTCCTCCATAATGCTGAAATTGCCCAATTTAAAAAAAAAATTAGTAATAATTTAAGTTTTGTGGTGTAAGTCTACGTATTTTATAATGTTAACTTCAAATAATACTAATAGTAATTTAAAGATGTTGTAGCTAGCATTGGGTCTGGACGTGAAGGATAACTTCGGGAGTTGAAGGGACGTGTCGGTGTCGTGATTCTGTCTTCTCACACCGCGACACAGGTTCGTGGATCTGAGTGTCGCGATCGTTACAGCCTTACATAGGCTATATTCTTCTTGCAGATAAATATAATCACGCAGTTTAGGTTAGAAGCCTCCAGTGAGTTCAACGTTTCAGGGGATAGGCCTACCCGGGAAATGCTCAGAGGTGACGAGGGGAGTTGAGAAGAGCAATGTTTATTTCAGCGAATTTAAAGCTTTGACAACTTTAATCGTTATTTAAATACCTTTACTCAATTATCTCGACTACGAAACCCTGTGAGATTATTTTTGAATGTCTGTTCTTTGAATTTTTTTTTTTTTTTTTTGTTATTTCATGGTTTTTCCACATAATCGGCCCATATCTTAAAATGGAAGGTTGCAACTTCCGACTCATTTCGCCAGAGCGGGTCACATTTGATTTTTATTTTTTAAACAATGTAATGTGTAACCTAAAAATAAACAGATTATTTGATAAATGGTATATTTAAATCTGCATATTGTAGCCTAATATCTGCAGGGCAGCCTAGTCTTAATAAATGTATGCTTCATTTTTCATTAGTAAATTTGATCAATAAATTCAATAATTTAGAATAATAAGACACTATAGGGCTGTTACCCTAGGTAAGGCTGATCAAATTAAATCGGTTACACAATAATGTTACGAGATTGGTTTAACAGGAGTCAATTAAAAATCGCTGTAAAGAACGATACTTTTAAACATAACCCTAAATCACCATAAGGTGTCGCCAGATGACCGTCTTAATGAACGAGTCATGGATTCAAAATGCTGAATCATTCAGTAATGAGAAAACACATTGCTTTGAGATGCGCGATGGGTCGCTGTGATCTTTGTTTAACTATTTTCTCTGCTGAAACAGAAAAAAGTCAATATTGCATCTAAAAAGTCAATATTGCATATAAAATGTAAGTGACTTGACTTGTGTGTGTGACTATGTTTGTTGTAGTGATAAGAGTTGCACCCTTGTTAAAGTTTAAGGCCTTGTGTTTTTGGATATATATCTTTCTTTCTTTTTTTTTTCTTTTTTTACAAAATATGCATATAACCCATATATTTTAGATTTATTATTTGCTTTAAATTAAATTAAGATTGTATTTTTGGTAATTGAACCTGAATGAATTTAAAAATGAATGTGCTATATTTCAGATCATATATTTGTTTTTCTTAAAATTTGAGCTAACTTTATTCTCAGCTGAATTATAAATATTTTATTTCTGTATGAATTAAAAACACATTTGATTTTTCTTTTTTAATCAATGTAGAATGTGTAACTGAAATATAAACAGATTAGGGCTCTGTTCGAGGACAAGTAACTAAAACCAATGCGACATGATGAATGTTTGTTTCCCAAACCATCTCAGAGTAACAGCTTACTTTTCTTTCTTACTATATTCTTTCTTACTATAAACTGTGCTGTAGAGCTTGCATCAGTCAAAGCAGGGTTACATTTTGCATGTCGTGCACAATAAACCTAAAGGCACCAGGGTGGCGGTGCCACCGGCTTCATATATATATGTATATATACAGTATATATATATATATATATATATATGTAGCTGTGATCCGCGATGAAGGGCCAAAGCCAGTGGCATGGCCACCCTGGTGCTTTTAGGTAACTAAGGAACCAGGGTTGCGGTGCCACCGGCTTGGGCCCTTCATCGCTGCTCGCAGCTATATTTATTATTTATACGACTATTTGGGCACTTTTGGGGCCCTTAACATGCTCAAAAACTCTTGAAACTTTGCACACGGGTCAGAATCCGCGGCCATCAGGGCCGGGCTGAAGATGGTACCCGGGCGTGGCAGGGGGGCTAGACAGCGCCCCCTGGAACGGGGTCCGAAAACTTGGTCCATAAATCAAACACGCTTACATGTAATAATATGAAACTCGGTGCACATGTTGATCTCATCGTTCATATATACCTCAAACTATTACTTTTTACCCCAGCCCAACAGGAAGTCGGTTATTTAGGGTTGTTCATAAAACACTCGCAATGGAATTTGAAGTACTACTCCTAGAGAATTCAAACACACGGCACGAAACTCGGTCAGCACGAAGTCAAGGCATTAAGGATGAAAGTTTGCGAGGGGATTTTTGATATCTCGAACGGTTTGGCCGTGGCGAGGAAACGAAATTATGGCGAGAAACGTGAAACAGGAAGTGTGTTATAACTTCAGCATACATTAACTGATCTTGATGAAACTTCAGCAGTGTGTTCGCTGTAAGAGGACGATCACATGGATGTGACTATTGTGAGTCAAAGTTATAGCGCCACCAACTGGCAGCAGGAAGTGTGTCACTTTCAAAATGCTTTGAAATCACCCTCTTATTTTTACCCGATTTGCTTCAAACTTAATCTGTATAATGTAAATACATAGCAGATGAAGACCTGTGAATGGATTCTTGATATCGTTGATACTGTTGCCGTGGCAACGCATCAAACTTTAAAATTCTTTTTTTTGATGATTTTGAGACTCTTAGCGCCTTTTGGGGCCCTTAACGGGTTTGAAAACTCTTGAAACTTTGCACACAGGTCAGATCCCACAGCCATCAGAGCCGGGCTGAAGATGGTACCTGGGTGTGGCAGGGGGGCTAGACAGCGCCCCCTGGAACGGGGTCCGAACACTTGGTCCATAAATCAAACATGCTTGAATGTAATAATATGAAACTCGGTACACATGTTGATCTCATCGTTTTATCTATACCTCACACTCTTACTTTTTACCCCAGCCCAACAGGAAGTCGGCTATTGAGGTTTGTTTGTAAAACGCTCGCAATGGAATGTGCAATACTCCTCCTAGAGAATTCAAACACACGGCACGAAACTCGGTCAGCATGAAGTCAAGGCATTGAGGATGAAAGTTTGCGAGGGGATTTTTGATATCTCGAACGGTTTGGCCGTGGCGAGGAAACGAAATTATGGCGAGAAACGTGAAACAGGAAGTGTGTTATAACTTCAGCATACATTAACTGATCTTGATGAAACTTCAGCAGTGTGTTCGCTGTAAGAGGACGATCACATGGATGTGACTATTGTGAGTCAAAGTTATAGCGCCACCAACTGGCAGCAGGAAGTGTGTCACTTTCAAAATGCTTTGAGACTCTTAGCATGCTTCAAATTGCATGAAACTCGACAGACACATCACATTTATTAGCCAGTAGACATGTGCAACGTTTCAGAAACGGGTGTGGTGAGGGCTCAGTAGCGCCACCTTTTGACAAAAGTGGGGTTGTTAGTTTTATCTACAGTTACAAAAATCAGTATGTATATTGTACTCCTCGAGCCGGACAACTTTCTAATTGACACTCATTAGCTAGGACCCACAGAAAGTCAGATATGTTTGTTTGAATGTAGAGAAAATCTCAGAATTTTGCCAGTCTCTCAGTGTCTCTCTGTGTGAGTGAGAGGAGGGGCGCCTGTCAGGTTAATTTTAACCCTTTATTTGCTGTGTGCAACTTCTCTGGCATTTTCGGGGGCCTTAACATCCTCTAAAACTCTTGAAACTTTGCACACGGGTCAGAACCCATGGCCATCAGGGCCGGGCTGAAGCTGGTAACCGGGCGTGGCAGGGCGGCTCGACAGCGCCCCCTGGACTGGGATTCAAAAATTTGTCCATAAATCAAACACACTTGCATGAATTAATATGAAACTCGGTACAATTAAAGATCACATCAGGCCAAACAACTTTCGTGCTCTAAGTTTTATGACAGTTCAAATGGAAGTTATTTATGAATTATGAATTATGGGTTGTTTGAATAATTGTCCTAGGAGAAATACATCAAATCACAAGGCATGTGTTTACCAATCACAACCAAACTCGGTGTGCATGAAGTCAAGACATTGAGGATGCTCAATTCCGGACGGATTTTTGATATCTCGAACGGTCTGGCCGTGGCGAGGAAATGAATTTTATGACTAAAAAAGGACACATAAAGTGTGTTATAACTTTGCTCAATTTACCTACAGTTACAAAACTTACCACGTATATTGTTCTCGTCAAGCCGATCAACTTTCCAATTTAAAGTCATTCGCTCTGAGCAACAGAAAGTCAGATATTGTAGTTTGAATGGATTTATTTCCCCTGCGATTCTCTCTCTCTCTCTCTCTCTCTCTCTCTCTCTCTCTCTCTCTCTGTGTGTGTGTGTGTGTGTGTGTGTGGGTGTGTGTGTCTGTGTGGGGAGGGGAGGGCTGTTGCCTGTGTTTATGTGTGTGTGTGTGTGGCTGGCTGCGATTTTTCCTACAAGTCCTTGTCTCTAAGTCCTTGTCTTTTTGCATAACAATTTTGCATAACAATATTTTTAAATGACAAAATAGGCATATAACCCCCATCTTTTAAATGTATAGTTTGCTTTAAATAAAAGTAAGATTGTATTTGTAATTGAAGTTGAATGAATTTAAAATTCATGTGCTATATTTCAATATATTTGTTTTCCTTAAGATTTTAAAACACTAACTTCATTCTTATCTGAATTACAAATATTTGTTTCTGTATAAAATAATACTCTGACTAAAAACACATTTGATGGTTTTTTTTTTTTTGGATTTTTATTTACATGTATTTATGTGTGTGTGTGTGTGTGTGGTGTGTGTGTGTGTGTGTGTGTGTGTGTGTGTGTGTGTGTGTGTGTGTATATAAAGTGCAGGGTTTTTTTTAGATAAAGTAGAATTTCTATAACTATGTGTTGAACTAATAAATCACTCTTGTGTGTGTTAAACACAATCTACTTAATACAGACAACTTCATTATAAAGATAAATAACAAATCCAAAAAATATATGATTATAATCTATGACAAAAAAAGCCATTACAAACTATATTAATGGAAAATACACATTGCTCTTTGTATTGTTGTAAAATATTCATGAAAAACAAGATAACAAAAATCAAAAAGATAAATTATTTTAGATATAGCCATGTTTTAAATGTATAGCAGAGATGTTAATTGAGGCAGCAACATACAAACTTTCTAGAACAACATGGACCTGAATAGCTGGTTTTTATGGAGGACAGTGAAGAGGAAGAGGGTGCAAATCAAACAGCTCATTCTCAGACTACACAGCAAACAGCTTAAGTTTTTAGTGCTTTGTTTGAGGTTTTTAGTGCTCTGTCCTATCTATTATCAACATATAATAGATAGAACAGAACAAGAAAGGCAATTAATAATCTGTCATTGCGTCACTGCATTATGATATGAAAGGCTCAGTACAGTGTGGCACAAAACGCTTATGCGCATCCCGAGTGGAGAATGATGCGCTTAAAGCCACATGGAGTTACAGCGCACAGCGCATCGAGTCCGCATTGATGCAAGCTCTACAATACACTTCTTTTTGATAGTCAAAGCTGGGGTTACGTTTTTACACGTCGTACAGAATAACCCTAAAGGCACCAAGGTGGCGGTGCCACCGGCTTTATATTAAATATAAATATAGATGTGAGCAGCGATAAAGCGCCAAAGCCGGCGGTACCACCATCCCGGTGCCTTTGGGTAACTAAAGGCATCGGGGTTGCGGTGCCACCGGCTTGGGCCCGCAATCGCTGCTCGCAGCTATATTTAGGGCCCAAGCCCTGAAAGGGCGAAGGCCCTATTGTTTTCCTAAGGATTATTAGGGCCCAAGCCCTGAAAGGGCGAAGGCCCTATTGTTTTCCTAAGGATTATTTATTATTATTATTTTGTAACCTTTTGGGCATTTTTGGGGCCCTTAACGTGCTCGAAAACTCTTGAAACTTTGCACATGGGTCAGAACCCGCGGCCATCAGAGCCGGGCTGAAGCTGGTACCCGGGCGTGGCAGGGCGGCTCGTCAGCGCCCCCTGGAACGGGGTACGAACACTTGGTCCATAACTCAAACACGTTTGTTTGTAATAATATGAAACTCTGTGCACATGTTGATCTCATAGTTTCATCTATACCTCGCGCTTTTACTTTTTACCCCAGCCCAACAGGAAGTCGGCTATTTAGGGTTGTTCGTAAAACACTCGCAATGGAATTTTTAATACTCCTCCTAGAGCTTTGATCCAAATTCGACGAAACTCGGTCAGCGTGAAGTCAAGACATTGAGGATGAAAGTTTGCGAGGGGATTTTTGATATCTCGAACGGTTTGACCGTGGCGAGGAAACAAAATCATGGCGAGAAACGTGAAACAGGAAGTGTATCATAACTTCAGCACACATCAACCGATCTTGATGAAACTTCAGCAGTGTGTTCGCTGTAAGAGGACGATCACATGGATGTGACTATTGTGAGTCAAAGTTATAGCGCCACCAACTGGCAGCAGGAAGTGTGTCATTTTCAAAATGCTTTGAAATCACCCTCTAATTTTAACTCGATTTGCTTCAAACTTCATCTGTATAATGCAAATACATGGCAGATGAAGACCTGTAAATGGATTCTTGATATCTTTGAAACTGTTGCCGTGGCAACGCATCAAACTTTACCATTCTTTTAGGATGCTTTTGAGACCCTTAGCATGCTTCAAATTGCATGAAACTCGACAGACACATCACATTTATTAGCCAGTAGACATGTGCAACGTTTCAGAAACGGGCGTGGTGAGGGCTCAGTAGCGCCACCTTTTGACAAAAGTGGGGTTGTTAGTTTTATCTACAGTTACAAAAATCAGTATGTATATTGTACTCCTCGAGCCGGACAACTCTCTAATTGACACTCATTAGCTAGGACCCACAGAAAGTCAGATATGTTTGTTTGAATGTGGTCTTGCTCAATCTGAGCATGCTGTCTTTGCCTGTCTGTGTATGTGTGTGCGTTTGTAGGGGGAGGGGTCTTAACCATTTCACTCCTGTGTGTATGGCCTGCATAAAAAATAAATGCCTTAAGCCTGGTATTTTTTTAAATAAGTTTTTTATTTTTTATAAGTAAAGGCATATAACCAGTTTAATTGTAGTGCATTAATAGTTTTATATAATTAGTTTATTAATTAAATTAACTTGGTCCATAAACTTGATCTGAAAATTTGGTCCATAAATCAAACACACTTGCATGTAATAATATGACTTGAGTGTTAATCACATCATGTTTTCAGTTTGAATATAAAATATATAAATTATGTAAAAAAAAATAAAGTTGATCCAGCTGGAGCGCAGGCTGAGAATAGCGCTGTCATGACTGGATCAGAGATCATCAGTCATGCCTTCTCATACCTTACGCGCACACCACGCCCACTTACATCAGATCACATCAACATGTCAGCCGGAGGGATAACGAGGGTCGTCGTCGCTTTTGGATTCAAGAATTTCTTACAACAAGATGGCAAAAGAACAGCGCTTTGCAAGACATGCAACGTTGAGATCGCGGACAGTCAGATGACAACCTCCAATTTCGTCCGTCATTTGAAGAGCCATTCTGCCCGTAAGTGCTTGTCAATTTGTTAATGTTATCTGGTTAGCTCGTTCGTAGTTAGCTAGCTAATGTAAGTTAAAGGAGAACTCCGGCGCAAAATTACACATTTGTTACCTAGTCAACCGTTATCTGAGATTTGTTTTCATGACTGCCGAATGCAAATAGTTTTATCTATAAAAAACAGTTTAGCCTATAAGTGACGTCCGACATTCTGCATATTGTGTTATTTTGTTAAGCCCCACTAAAGGCATAAAAAACTGTAAAGCACAATCAAGTTTTCACACTATATTCCAAGACTTCTAAAGTCATTCAATAGCTTAATGTGTGGTAAAATTAATATTTTAGTCTCTAAGTTAAAGTTAACGGAAAGTCATCTCGCCTCAGTCATTCTCAATGCATCAGCATTAGCGCGTCGCGTTCGGTTGCGACAGTAACACGACGACACTCTCTTCAAGATCAATGTTCCCAATATTATACTTTATTTGTAGATAAGGCATAAAGGTCTATGATTTGCATAAAATGACTATCTTGCTGGAGTGGAGTTTATTGCCCTTTAGAATACACTAAGCATTAGTGCTGCACGATTAATCATATCGCAGTCGTAATAGCGATCTCAAACCTATGCAATTATATAACGCAAAATGCCGCGATTTTATATGAAATAAACAAAGTAGGGCTATTAGCGCAGCATCTCTTCTTTTTTGTCATCCTTTGACTAGTGTTACAAGATCCCCCTCTTATTGGTTCAAATGCCTTTTCGCATTTTGCACGACAAGAAGTGAAAAGCTGCCTGTGAGTGCCCTAGATTAGAATAGATGAGACTCGCATAATGCGCATGCACTGACCGTGTGCCAGCCCAGAATAAACAGTTCTCTTTCGAGCTTAAACGAACAATAGCACACACAATTATGCCAAAATGTGGTTTTGTCTAGTATCTTCATAACATAAGAAAAGTCTGGATGAAAAGAGTTGTGCTATGAGGCGCGTGTGAGATCCGCGTCTCGGCAACGGGTTCTCTTAAAGGGCCAGCAGCGAATAAAGCGTTCTTTCAGTAAAGTTAAAAGAACAAAGGGAAATTAGAAAATTACTCACTGATCTTGAGTAAAGAACTTTTGTAGCTTTAATAAGGATTATTATATATATAATTTATGATTCAGGCAGCGCAGACTGTTTGATAACTTTATTCAATTTCTGTACCTGTTAAGACAGGAAGGGCACAGGTAAATATGTTTTTTATTATGGGTTTATGTGGGGATTGTTTGAAGTTCACTTAATTTAAAAGCTGTTATATATTTTTTTTAAGCCTAATAATTTTTTAAAAAGTTGATGGCTTTCAATTGATGGAATCACTGTAATGTTGGTTTGGTTGATGGTTTATTGATCATTATAGGTGTTATCAATCATTTATTGTTGTTGTTGTTTTTAGTTTGAGTTGAGAAATAAACATTAATCTGTTTGTGCATTTTACTTTAGAACCAAGCAAGTTGGACTCATGAAACCATTTTATTATATCGGAGTCGCAAATCGCAATTGCAATATTGGCTCAATAATGGCAATATGACATTTTCCCAAATCGTGCAGCCCTACTAAGCATAGATTATAGATACCATCCCTTCGCTATGTTCTTTTCAATGTGAAGCGTTGCGTGCTGTGACTTGGTGTTGCTTCAAGTGCATCATTCTGCACACGGGATGCGCATGATTGCTTATAATACTTTGGGGAGACAAGGGGGCGTGGCCTAAGGGAATATCACTCGTGATGTTAAGTGATGTTACCCCGCCATCGCTGATACAACCTTTAGCAGTCATGTTTTTGCTTCTTGAGAGAGAGAGAAAGTGTGTGTGTGTGAGCAGTGGCGGTTCTAGGCGGGGGCCTGGGGGGGCCAGTGCCCCTGCGACAACAAGCTTGGACCCCCTTGTGGCCCCCCTAAATGTGGAGTCAGTGTGAAATATTTTTTTTATAGTGTGTCACGCATTGAGCATGACAGTCACTCGTTTCAGTCTTTTGTCTCACACTACCGTCACACATTGTATTTCTCATGCGGAAAAACTATTAATAATATATTTAATATACGCAATTTCTCTGGCCGCGCCGCTCTCACGTGAGAATCAAGCGCGTCTCGCCTGGAGTTCAGCAGTCGACCCTGCTACGCATCAGCCAATCAAAAAAAGAGAAGTGCTACTTAATAGCCAATCAGAAAAGGGCACTATTGTATCTGGGTAAAATTTAACGCAACAACCAATGAAAAAAAGCATATCCTGGAATTGTTCATATGATTCTGTTACAACATCTTCCGAAAGTTTCTTCACCCGTCCCACAGATGAAACTAATCACTGGAGCTCCGAACATCACTTGGAGCACGGAGTAAGTCATGATCTCCTGTTTTAATGTTACAACAAATTCACAACTTGTTTGACAAAAACTATGACAACTTGACTGATGTAAGATGAATCTTTCCCGTAGCGTAAGCTAGCTTACGCAATGCTCGTTCCCTCATCTAGAGAGAACCGAGGTTACGTTAGGTAATCGATTCGTTTCCCATTTAATTAGTATCAGTCTGTAACTTAGACAACAGTTTTACAGCCTGTTCACTGACAACACCTGCTCAGAACAAGTAGTCTAGGCCTAGTCATCTTATTACACGAATCACGATGACTGACATATTGTCACATTATAAACATCTCTCTCTCCAAATAGGCGTAAAAATTTTATTAGCACTAGATAAATTAAAATGTAATGCATAGTCGATTTTAAAACATCTCTCTCTCCAAATAGGCTTAATAATTTTATTAGCACTAGATAAATTAAAGTGTATTGCATAGTCGATTTTATAGGTCACTTTTAAAATCATGTCATATTTTATAATTATATCCTGGCCAAGGATGCATTAATTATTGCTTCTGTCTTTCAAAGATGTCAGGAAAAAAAACAATTATAAAAAAGCTCATTCACCCTGAGAGGAAAGCCCCCTAAAAAGGCCAGTTTAGAGGATAATTTGCTGATCTTTTTGCAAAAAAAAAAAAAAAAAAACCCACAAAAATCGTAGATTATTTTGTAAAAATTATATATATATATATATATATATATATATATATATACATACATACTGTATATTCAATGTAAAAAAATAAAATGGAAATTCAAATACACACTGATATATGTAATGCAAATGTAAAAATATAATGGAAATGCAAATTGTTGGATAATTATAAACATGGTATTTTGCTTATTTATGCATTCAGTGCAGTGCAGAAAATGATAAGGTCTAAATGTAACTGGCCCCTCTAACAGTACAACTGGCCCCAGCTTGGCCCCCCCAGTTGAAATGGTCTAGAACCGCCACTGTGTGTGTGAGAGAGAGAGAGAGAGAGAGAGAGAGAGAGAGAGAGAGAGAGAGAGAGAGAGAGAGAGAGAGAGAGAGAGAGAGTGTCTGTAGGATGTTAAGCTGTTATTTGTTTTATGGACTCAATGTTGAAAATTTAAAACATTTCAAACACACTGTTGGCAGAAGTGAAAAATAAATAATTTTATGAAGTTACAATTTTGTTTGATTCCATGGTGTATTTTACTGAACATGAGTATTTACAATGCAAATTATTGTAATTTACTGGCAAATACTTATCTTGTCTTTTCATTTTATTAAGATCAGATTATGCATGTAAAATTAAAATAATAAGGTGACTTGACTTGCACTTGACTTAACCTACTACAAGACTTGACTTGACTTGACATAGCCTGTGACTTGACTTGACTTGCCCCCCCCCTAAAAAAAATACTTGGGACTTACTTGAGACTTGACGGTTAAGACTTGAGACTTACTTGAGACTTGCGTGACCTGCGCCCATCTCTGCTCTAAGTTTTAAGACAGTTCAAATGGAAGTTGGGAATTATGTGTTGTTTGAATAAATCTCCTAGAAATACATCAAATTACAACGCATGTGTTTACCAATCACCACCATACTCGGTGTGCATGAAGTCAAGACATTGAGGATGCTCAATTCCGGACGGATTTTTGATATCTCGAACGGTTTGGCCGTGGCGAGGAAAATAATTTTATGACTAAAAAAGGACACATAAAATGTGTTAACTTTGCTCGTTTTACCTACAGTTACAAAACATGCCACGTATATTGTTCTTGTCAAGCCGATCAACTTTCTAATTAACAGTAAGAAGCTCAGACCAAAAGAAAGTCAGATATTGCAGTTTGGATGTGTATCTTGTCTCTATCAGTGTCTGTGTGGGGAAGAGGGAGGGGGGGGAGGGGGGGTTGCTGGTGTCTGCGTTTATGTGTGTGTGTGTGTGTGTGTGTGTGTGTGTGTGTGTGGCTGACTGTAGATTTTTTCTGCAAGTCCTTATCTTTTTGCATAACAATTTTGTATTTTTTTAAATGACAAAATATGCATATAACCCTAATCTTTTAAATGTATAGTTTGCTTTAAATAAAAGTAAGATAAATTGGTAAACTACAAATTGGTAATTGAAGCTGAATGAATTTAAAATTAATGTGCTATATTTCAACATTTGCTTTCCTTAATATTGTAAAACACTAACCTCATTTATATGTGTGTGTGTGTGTGTGTTTGTATGTATATTTTGCAAAGCCCTCACTGATGCAAGCTCTTCTGCACACTTCTCTTCGACAGTCAATGCGGAGGTTAAAGTTTTTGCACGTCGTGCAGAATAACCCTCTTTACATATATATATATATATATATATATATATATATACTTAAAAAAGCGGGGGTTAAGTTTTTGCACGTCGTGCAGAATAACACTAAAGGCACCATATATATACTTAAAAGTGGGGTTGTTAGTTTTATCTACAGTTACAAAAATCGGTATATACATTGTACTCCTCAAGCCGTACAACTTTCTAATACATAGTCATTAGCTCGGACCAAGAGGAAGTCAGATATTTTGGTCTGAATATGGTGAGCCTCTCTCTGAGCCTACGTCCCTGTATGGCAAGCACTTTTAACATTTAAAAGCTAAGTTTGCCTATCCGGAATTAACATTGTAGATATCAACAACGTCTTTCTGTCTAGTCGTTACACTTTGGATAGTTTGTATTATCATTTAAGATATCTGTAACATAATTGTGACTAGTCGAAATGACAGAGTATGGCAAGCCGTTTTAACATTTAATCATGAAAGGGCCAAAGCCTTCGGCACCGCCACCCGGGTGCCTTTAGGTAACTAAAGGAACCGGGGTTGCGGTGCCTCCGGCTTGGGCCCGCCATCGCTGCTCGCAGCTATATTTATTATTATTATTATTATTTATACGACTATTCGGGCACTTTTGGGGCCCTTAACATGCTCAAAAACTCTTGAAACTTTGCACACGGGTCAGAATCCGCGGCCATCAGGGCCGGGCTGAAGATGGTACCCGGGCGTGGCAGGGGGGCTAGACAGCGCCCCCTGGAACGGGGTCCGAAAACTTGGTCCATAAATCAAACACGCTTGCATGTAATAATATGAAACTCGGTGCACATGTTGATCTCATCGTTCATATATACCTCAAACTATTACTTTTTACCCCAGCCCAACAGGAAGTCGGTTATTTAGGGTTGTTCATAAAACACTCGCAATGGAATTTGAAGTACTCCTCCTAGAGAATTCAAACACACGGCACGAAACTCGGTCAGCATGAAGTCAAGGCATTGAGGATGAAAGTTTGCGAGGGGATTTTTGATATCTCGAACGGTTAGGCCGTGGCGAGGAAACGAAATTATGGCGAGAATCGTGAAACAGGAAGTGTGTCAGAACTTCAGCATACATTAACTGATCTTGATGAAACTTCAGCAGTTTGTTTGCTGTAAGAGGACGATCACATGGCTGTGACTATTGTGAGTCAAAGTTATAGCGCCACCAACTGGCAGCAGGAAGTGTGTCACTTTCAAAATGCTTTGAAATCACCCTCTTATTTTTACCCGATTTGCTTCAAACTTAATCTGTATAATGTAAATACATAGCAGATGAAGACCTGTGAATGGATTCTTGATATCTTTGATACTGTTGCCGTGGCAACGCATCAAACTTTAAAATTCTTTTTTTTGATGATTTTGAGACTCTTAGCGGCTTTTGGGGCCCTTAACGGGTTTGAAAACTCTTGAAACTTTGCACACAGGTCAGATCCCAAAGCCATCAGAGCCGGGCAGAAGATGGTACCTGGGTGTGGCAGGGGGGCTAGACAGCACCCCCTGGAACGGGGTCCGAACACTTGGTCCATAAATCAAACACGCTTGAATGTAATAATATGAAACTCGGTACACATGTTGATCTCATCGTTTCATCTATACCTCACACTCTTACTTTTTACCCCAGCCCAACAGGAAGTCGGCTATTGAGGTTTGTTTGTAAAACGCTCGCAATGGAATGTGCAAGACTCCTCCTAGAGAATTCAAACACACGGCACGAAACTCGGTCAGCATGAAGTCAAGGCATTGAGGATGAAAGTTTGCGAGGGGATTTTTGATATCTCGAACGGTTTGGCCGTGGCGAGGAAACGAAATTATGGCGAGAAACGTGAAACAGGAAGTGTGTTATAACTTCAGCATACATTAACTGATCTTGATGAAACTTCAGCAGTGTGTTCGCTGTAAGAGGACGATCACATGGATGTGACTATTGTGAGTCAAAGTTATAGCGCCACCAACTGGCAGCAGGAAGTGTGTCACTTTCAAAATGCTTTGAAATCACCCTTTTATTTTTAACCGATTTGCTTCAAACTTAATCTGTATAATGTAAATATACGGCAGATGTAGACCTGTGAATGGATTCTTGATATCTTTTAAACTGTTGCCGTGGCAACGCATCAAACTTTACCATTCTTTTAGGATGCTTTTGAGACCCTTAGCATGCTTCAAATCGCATGAAACTCGACAGACACATCACATTTATTAGCCAGTAGACGTGCAAAGTTTCAGAAACGGGCGTGGTGAGGGCTCAGTAGCACCACCTTTTGACAAAAGTGGGGTTGTTAGTTTTAACTAGAGTTACAAATCGGTATGTGTATTGTACTCCTCGAGCCGGACAACTTTCTAATTGACACTCATTAGCTAGGACCCACAGAAAGTCAGATATCTTTGTTTGAATGTAGAGAAAATCTTAGAATTTTGCCAGTCTCTCAGTGTCTCTCTGTGTGAGTGAGAGGAGGGGCGCCTGTCAGGTTAATTTTAACCCTTTATTTGCTGTGTGCGACTTCTCTGGCATTTTCGGGGGCCTTAACATCCTCTAAAACTCTTGAAACTTTGCACACGGGTCAGAACCCATGGCCATCAGGGCCGGGCTGAAGCTGGTCATCGGGCGTGGCAGGGCGGCTCGACAGCGCCCCCTGGACTGGGATTCGAACATTTGTCCATAAATCAAACACACTTGCGTGAATTAATATGAAACTCGGTACAATTATAGATCACATCAGGCCAAACAACTTTCGTGCTCTAAGTTTTACGACAATTAAAATGGAAGTTGAGAATTATGGGTTGTTTGAATAGTTGTCCTAGGAGAAATACATCAAATTACAACGCATGTGTTTACCAATCACAACCAAACTCGGTGTGCAAGAAGTCAAGACATTGAGGATAAAAGTTTGTGAGGGGATTTTTGATATCTCAAACGGTTTGGCCGTGGCGAGGAAACGAAATTATGGCGAGAAACGTGAAACAGGAAGTGTGTTATAACTTCAGCATACATTAACATATCTTGATGAAACTTCATCAGTGTGTTTGCTGTAAGAGGACGATCACATGGATGTGACTATTTCGAGTCAAAGTTATAGCGCCACCAACTGGCAGCAGGAAGTGTGTCACTTTCAAAATGCTTTGAAATCAACCTCTTATTTTTACCCGATTTGCTTCAAACTTCATCTGTATAATGTAAATGAATGGCAGATGAAGACCTGTGAATGGATTCTTGATATCTTTGATACTGTTGCCGTGGCAACGCATCAAACTTTAAAATTCTTTTTTTTTGATGATTTTGAGACTCTTAATGGCTTTTGAGGCCCTTAACGGGTTTGAAAACTCTTGAAACTTTGCACACAGGTCATATCCCACAGCCATCAGGCCCGGGCTGAAGATGGTACCTAGGCGTGGCAGGGGGGCTAGACAGCGCCCCCTGGAAGGGGGTCCGAAAACTTGGTCCATAAATCAAACACGCTTGCATGTAATAATATGAATGAAAAACTTCATCTGTATAATGTAAACAGATGAAAAACTTCATCTGTATAATGATGAAAAACAGATGAAAAACTTCATCTGTATAATGTAAACATACGGTAGATGTAGACCTGTGAATGGATTCTTGATATCTTTTAAACTGTTGCCGTGGCAAAGCTTCAAACTTTGAAATTATTTTAGGATGCTTTTGAGACTCTTAGCATGCTTGAAATTGCATGAAACTCAACAGACACCACATTTATTAGCCAGTAGACATGTGCAAAGTTTCAGAAACGGGCATGGTGCAGGGACTAAATAGCGCCACCTTTTGACAAAAGTGGGGTTGTTATTTTTATCTACAGTTACAAAAATCGTTATATACATTGTACTCCTCAAGCCAGACAACTTTCTAATTCATAGTCATTAGCTCAGACCAAGAGGAAGTCAGATATTTTGGTTTGAATATGGTGAGACTCTCTCTGAGCCTACGTCCGTGTATGGCAGGCCCTTTTAACATTTAAAAGCTAAGTTTGCCTATCCGGAAATTAACATTGTAGATATCAACAATGTCTTTCTGTCTAGTCGTAATTACATTTTGGATAGTTTGTATTATCATTTAAGATATCTGTAACATAATTGTGACTAGTCGAAATGACAGACTATGGCAAGCCGTTTTATTATTTAATCATGAAAGGGCCAAAGCCTTCGGCACCGCCACCCCGGTGCCTTTAGGTAACTAAAGGAGCCGGGGTTGCGGTGCCACCGGCTTGGGCCCGCCATCGCTGCTCGCAGCTATATTTATTATTATTAGGGCCCAAGCCCTGAAAGGGCGAAGGCCCTATTGTTTTCCTAAGGATTATTAGGGCCCAAGCCCTGAAAGGGCGAAGGCCCTATTGTTTTCCTTGCGATTATTTTTCTTCTCTATTATTATAATAATTATTATTTTACTACCTTTTGGGCACTTTTGGGGCCCTTAACGTGCTCGAAAACTCTTGAAACTTTGCACACGGGTCAGAACCCGCGGCCATCAGAGCCGGGCTGAAGCTGGTACCTGGGCGTGGCAGGGGGGCTCGTCAGCGCCCCCTGGAACGGGGTCCGAACACTCGGTCCATAACTCAAACACGCTTGCATGTAATAATATGAAACTCGGTACACATGTTGATCTCATCGTTTCATCTATACCTCGCGCTCTTACTTTTTACCCCAGCCCAACAGGAAGTCGGCTATTGAGGTTTGTTTGTAAAACGCTCGCAATGGTATTTGAAATACTCCTCCTAGAGCTTTGATCCACATTCGACGAAACTCGGTCAGCGTGAAGTCAAGACATTGAGGATGAAAGTTTGCGAGGGGATTTTTGATATCTCGAACGGTTTGGCCGTGGCGAGGAAACGAAATCATGGCGAGAAACGTGAAACAGGAAGTTTGTTATAACTTCAGCATACATTAACTGATCTTGATGAAACTTCAGCAGTATGTTCGCTGTAAGAGGACGATCACATGGATGTGACTATTGTGAGTCAAAGTTATAGCGCCACCAACTGGCAGCAGGAAGTGTGTCACTTTCAAAATGCTTTGATATCACCCTTTTATTTTTACCCGATTTGCTTCAAACTTCATATGTATAATGTAAACATACGGCAGATGTAGACCTGTGAATGGATTCTTGATATCTTTGAAGATGTTGCCGTGGCGACGCATCAAACTTTACCCTTCTTTTAGGATGCTTTTAGGATGCTTTTGAGACCCTTAGCATGCTTCAAAATGCATGAAACTCGACAGACACATCACATTTATTAGCCAGTAGACACGTGCAATGTTTCAGAAACGGGCGTGGTGAGGGCTCAGTAGCGCCACCTTTTGACAAAAGTAGGGTTGTTAGTTTTATCTACAGTTACAAAAATCGGTATGTATATTGTACTCCTCGAGCCGGACAACTTTCTAATTGACACTCATTAGCTAGGACCCACAGAAAGTCAGATATGTTTGTTTGAATGTGGTCTTGCTTAATCTGAGCCTACATCTCTGTTTTTGCCTGTCTGTGTATGTGTGTGTGTTTGTAGGGGGAGGGGTCTTAACCATTTCACTCCTGTGTGTATGGCCTGCATAAAAAATAAATGCCTTAAGCCTGGTATTTTTTTAAATAAGTTTTTTATTTTTTATAAGTAAAGGCATATAACCAGTTTAATTGTAGTGCATTAATAGTTTTATATAATTAGTTTATTAATTAAATTAACTTGGTCCATAAACTTGATCTGAAAATTTGGTCCATAAATCAAACACACTTGCATGTAATAATATGACTTGAGTGTTAATCACATCATGTTTTCAGTTTGAATTTAAAATATATAAATTATGTAAAAAAAAAATAAAGTTGATCCAGCTGGAGCGCAGGCTGAGAATAGCGCTGTCATGACTGGATCACGAGATCATCAGTCATGCCCTCTCATACCTTACGCGCACACCACGCCCACTTACATCAGATCACATCAACATGTCAGCCGGAGGGATAACGAGGGTCGTCGTCGCTTTTGGATTCAAGAATTTCTTACAACAAGATGGCAAAAGAACAGCGCTTTGCAAGACATGCAACGTTAAGATCGCGGACAGTCAGATGACAACCTCCAATTTCGTCCGTCATTTGAAGAGCCATTCTGCCCACTGTGCCCAGTAAGTGCTTGTCAATTTGTTAATGTTATCTGGTTAGCTCGTTCGTAGTTAGCTAGCTAATGTAAGTTAAAGGAGAACTCCGGCGCAAAATTACACATTGTTACCTAGTCAACCGTTATCTGAGATTTGTTTTCATGACTGCCGAATGTAAATAGTTTTATCTATAAAAACAGTTTAGCCTATAAGTGACGTCCGACATTCTGCATATTGTGTTATTTTGTTAAGCCCCACTAAAGGCATAAAAAACTGTAAAGCACAATCAAGTTTTCACACTATATTCCAAGACTTCTAAAGTCATTCAATAGCTTAATGTGTGGTAAAATTAATATTTTAGTCTCTAAGTTAAAGTTAACGGAAAGTCATCTCGCCTCAGTCATTCTCCATGCATCAGCATTAGCGCGTCGCGTTCGGTTGCGACAGTAACACGACGACACTCTCTTCAAGATCAATGTTCCCAATATTATACTTTATTTGTAGATAAGGCATAAAGGTCTATGATTTGCATAAAATGACTATCTTGCTGGAGTGGAGTTTATTGCCCTTTAGAATACACTAAGCATTAGTGCTGCACGATTAATTATATCGCAGTCGTAATAGCGATCTCAAACCTATGCAATTATATAACGCAAAATGCCGCGATTTTATATGAAATAAACAAAGTAGGGCTATTAGCGCAGCATCTCTTCTTTTTTGTCATCCTTTGACTAGTGTTACAAGATCCCCCTCTTATTGGTTCAAATGCCTTTTCGCATTTTGCACGACAAGAAGTGAAAAGCTGCCTGTGAGTGCCCTAGATTAGAATAGATGAGACTCGCATAATGCGCATGCACTGACCGTGTGCCAGCCCAGAATAAACAGTTCTCTTTCGAGCTTGAACGAACAATAGCACACACAATTATGCCAAAATGTGATTTTGTCTAGTATCTTCATAACATAAGAAAAGTCTATGGACGAAAAGAGTTGTGCTATGAGGCGCGTGTGAGATCCGCGTCTCGGCAACGGGTGCTCTTAAAGGGCCAGCAGCGAATAAAGCGTTCTTTCAGTAAAGTTAAAAGAACAAAGGGAAATTAGAAAATTACTCACTGATCTTGAGTAAAGAACTTTTGTAGCTTTAATAAGGATTATTATATATATAATTTATGATTCAGGCAGCGCAGACTGTTTGATAACTTTATTCAATTTCTGTACCTGTTAAGACAGGAAGGGCACAGGTAAATATGTTTTTTTATTATGGGTTTATGTGGGGATTGTTTGAAGTTCACTTAATTTAAAAGCTGTTATATATTTTTTTTAAGCGTAATAATTTTTTAAAAAGTTGATGGCTTTCAATTGATGGAATCACTGTAATGTTGGTTTGGTTGATGGTTTATTGATCATTATAGGTGTTATCAATCATTTATTAGGGCCCAAGCCCTGAAAGGGCGAAGGCCCTATTGTTTTCCTTGCGATTATTTTTCTTCTCTATTATTATTATTAGGGCCCAAGCCCTGAAAGGGCGAAGGCCCTATTGTTTTCCTAAGGATTATTTTTCTTTACTATTATTATTATAATTATTATTATTTTACTACCTTTTTGGCACTTTTGGGGCCCTTAACGTGCTCGAAAACTCTTGAAACTTTGCACACGGGTCAGAACCCGCGGCCATCAGAGCCGGGCTGAAGCTGGTACACGGGCGTGGCAGGGCGGCTCGTCAGCGCCCCCTGGAACGGGGTCCGAACACTTGGTCCATAACTCAAACACGCTTGTATGTAATAATATGAAACTCGGTACACATGTTGATCTCATCGTTTCATCTATACCTCGCGCTCTTACTTTTTACCCCAGCCCAACAGGAAGTCGGCTATTGAGGTTTGTTTGTAAAACGATCGCAATGGAATGTCAAATACTCCTCCTAGAGCTTTGATCCAAATTCGACGAAACTCGGTCAGCATGAAGTCAAGACATTGAGGATGAAAGTTTGCGAGGGGATTTTTTATATCTCGAACGGTTTGTCCGTGGCGGGGAAACGAAATCATGGCGAGAAACGTGAAACAGGAAGTGTGTTATAACTTCAGCATACATTAACTGATCTTGATGAAACTTCAGCAGTGTGTTCGCTGTAAGAGGACGATCACATGGATGTGACTATTGTGAGTCAAAGTTATAGCGCCACCAACTGGCAGCAGGAAGTGTGTCACTTTCAAAATGCTTAGATATCACCCTTTTATTTTTACCCGATTTGCTTCAAACTTCATATGTATAATGGAAACATACGGCAGATGAAGACCTGTGAATGGATTCTTGATATCTTTGAAACTGTTGCCGTGGCGACGCATCAAACTTTACCCTTCTTTTAGGATGCTTTTAGGATGCTTTTGAGACCCTTAGCATGCTTCAAATTGCATGAAACTCGACAGACACATCACATTTATTAGCCAGTAGACATGTGCAAAGTTGCAGAAACGGGCGTGGTGAGGGCTCAGTAGCGCCACCTTTTGACAAAAGTGGGGTGGTTAGTTTTAACTAGAGTTACAAAAATTGGTATGTATATTGTACTCCTCGAGCCGGACAACTTTCTAATTGACACTTATTAGCTAGGACCCACGGAAAGTCAGATATTTTTGTTTTAATATGGCCACTCTGAGCCTACATGTGTCTTTGGCTGGCTGGCTGGCTGGCTGTCTGTGTGTGTGTGCAGGGGGAGGGGGCTTAACCATTTCACTGCTGTGTGTATGACCTGCATAAAGAAAATACATTTCTCAAGCCTGGTATTTTTTAAATAAGTTTTTATTTTTATTTTTTATAAGTAAAGGCATATAACTAGTTTAATTGTAGTGAATTGACAATAGTTTTATATAATTAGTTTATTAATCAGATTAACTTGGTCAATAAACTTGGTCTGAAAATTTGGTCCATAAATCAAACACACTTGCATGTAATAATATGAAACTTGGTACACATATAGATCTCATCGTTTCATATATAGCCTACTTCACACTCTTACTTTTTACCCCAGCCCAACAGGAAGACGGCTATTTAGGGTTGTGTTTAAAACACATGCAATGGAATTTAAATTATTGCTCCTAGAGCACTGAACCAAATTCGACGAAACTCGATCAGCGTGAAGTCAAGACATTAAGGATGAAAAAGTGCCACGGGATTTTTGATATCTCGAACGGTTTGGCCGTGGCGAGGAAACGAAATTATGGCGAGAAACATGAAACAGGATGTCTGTTATAACTTCAGCATACATTAACTGATCTTGATGAAACTTCAGCAGTGTTTTCGCTGTAAGAGACCGATCACATGGATGTGACTATTGTGAGTCAAAGTTATAGCGCCACCAACTGGCAGCAGGAAGTGTGTCACTTTCAAAATGCTTTGAAATCACTCTCTTATTTTTAACCGATTTGCTTCAAACTTCATCTGTATAATGTAAATACACGGCAGATGTAGACCTGTGAAAGAATTTTTGATATCTTTGATACTGTTGCCGTGGCAACGAAACAAACTTTAACATTCTTTTTTGATGCTTTTGGGACTCTTAGCATGCTTGAAATTGCTTGAAACTCAACAGATACATCACATTTATTAGCCAGTAGACATGTGCAACTATGGCAAAAGATTAAAGTAATGTCAAAAAAGTAAACACTAAAAACCTCATATCTTCTAAAAATGTAATTATACATCATTTGTTTCTAAATTAAATTATACAAATATTATAACGTCCCCAATTTTTCCTTTTTTTCATTTAAGAATTATGTTTACGTTCAAAAACAGCCAGAATTGTTGTAAAATTCATAAAAAAATAATAATCTGAGTCATACGTAGTGCTATACTGCCCTCTTGTGTTCAATATCAGGTAGGCCTATTGTGTATATTCCCACCGGTTAATCAACGTGTGACTCTGCTGGGACTTGGGAGCTTTTAAATCGCTTACTTACAACCGAAAGTCGAAATACGGATGTCCGCACAAGACATTAATGGTGTGGAGTAGAGCGAGCATTTTAAATAAATTCCTATTAAGTAGGATTGAACTAAACAGAAAGAATGTTCACTCTGTTCTGCTGGTTCCTCGCTGGTGGATCATATGATTACTTTGTCATAATCTATGACAAAAATGCTATTATAAACCATATTAATAATAGATAATACACATTGCTCTTATTTTTTGAAAAATACATTCATGAAAAACAAGATAACAAAAATCATAAAAACATATAGCCATGGCTGCTATAAATGTTTGAAATGCATAGGACAGATGTTTAATGACGCAGCAACATATAATTGAAAGGCAATTAATAATCTGTCATTACGTCACTGCATTATGATATTACGGCTCCAATACGGTGCAGCACAAAGCACTTATGTGCATCCCGAGCGGAGAATGATGTGCTTGAAGCCACATGAAGTTACAGCGCAGTGAGTCCGTATTGAAAAGTTCAAAGCACAAAGGAAATACATATTTATGAACAGTGTATTATACATTATCTATCTATGCAATAGTTTATTGAGCCTTTTCTTTTAAAGGTTTTAAATTTCAGTTACTGTGTGCGTGAAGAACAATTATAGTGCTCTGACTCTAGTGTTGTGATCTAACCGACAGCGTCCGACACCCGGTAGAAAGTAACACGATTAAGTTACAGCAATAAAGTCCAGCAAGAAAAAGTTTCTTCATTCGAAAATATAGACCTTTAGACCTTTATCTTAAAGATCCAGTATAATAGGATTAACATTCAATCATCTTGAAGATCGTTTCATCATTGACTGTAACCGAATGTGACGTGCTGTTTGAATGCTGAATGGAGAATGACTGACAGGCGCAGAGAGGGAAAAGTTTGTGTTCTTGAATTTAATGACTTAAATATTAATTTCTATATCACATAATAGCTTCAGAACACTAATAATACAGTACACAAAAACTTTATGGTACTTTAGAAAGTTTTTGTGCCTTTGTGCCTAACATAGAATAGTATATGCACAATATAGAATTTGAATCAGCCTCGTCAAAGATGGCAGTGTCAGAGCCGATACCGATCCTGAGTATCTAATCGGCGCACTTCTTTTCAACAGTCAAATTGAAATTGAAATTGAAATTGCTTGAAACTCAACAGATACATCACATTTATTAGCCAGTAGACATGTGCAAAGTTTCAGAAACGGGCATAGTGCAAGGTCTAAATAGCGCCACCTTTTGACAAAAGTGGGGTTGTTAGTTTTATCTACAGTTACAAAAATCGGTATATACATTGTACTCCTCAAGCCGGACAACTTTCTAATACATAGTCATTAGCTCGGACCAAGAGGAAGTCAGATATTTTGGTTTGAATATGGTGAGCCTCTCTCTGAGCCTACGTCCCTGTATGGCAAGCCCTTTTAACATTTAAAAGCTAAGTTTGCCTGTCCGGAATTAACATTGTAGATATCATCAACGTCTTTCTGTCTATTCGTAATTACATCTTGGATAGTTTGTATTATCATTTAAGATATCTGTAACATAATTGTGACTAGTTGAAATGACAGAGTATGGCAAGCCGTTTTAACATTTAATCATAAAAGGGCCAAAGCCTTCGGCACCGCTACCCCGGTGCCTTTAGGTAACTAAAGGAACCGGGGTTGCGGTGCCACCGGCTTGGGCCCGCCATCGCTGCTCGCAGCTATATTAATAATTATTATTTTACTACCTTTTGGGCACTTTTGGGGCCCTTAACGTGCTCGAAAACTCTTGAAACTTTGCACACGGGTCAGAACCCGCGGCCATCAGAGCCGGGCTGAAGCTGGTACCTGGGCGTGGCAGGGGGGCTCGTCAGCGCCCCCTGGAACGGGGTCCGAACACTCGGTCCATAACTCAAACACGCTTGCATGTAATAATATGAAACTCGGTACACATGTTGATCTCATCGTTTCATCTATACCTCGCGCTCTTACTTTTTACCCCAGCCCAACAGGAAGTCGGCTATTGAGGTTTGTTTGTAAAACGCTCGCAATGGTATTTGAAATACTCCTCCTAGAGCTTTGATCCACATTCGACGAAACTCGGTCAGCGTGAAGTCAAGACATTGAGGATGAAAGTTTGCGAGGGGATTTTTGATATCTCGAACGGTTTGTCCGTGGCGAGGAAACGAAATCATGGCGAGAAACGTGAAACAGGAAGTGTGTTATAACCTCAGCATACATTAACTGATCTTGATGAAACTTCAGCAGTCTGTTTGCTGTAAGAGGACGATCACATGGATTTGACTATTGTGAGTCAAAGTTATAGCGCCACCAACTGGCAGCAGGAAGTGTGTCACTTTCAAAATGCTTTGATATCACCCTTTTATTTTTACCCGATTTGCTTCAAACTTAATCTGTATAATGTAAATACATAGCAGATGAAGACCTGTGAATGGATTCTTGATATCTTTGATACTGTTGCCGTGGCAGAGCATTAAACTTTAAAATTCTTTTTTTTTGATGATTTTGAGACTCTTAGCGGCTTTTGGGGCCCTTAACGGGTTTGAAAACTCTTGAAACTTTGCACACAGGTCAGATTCCACAGCCGTCAGAGCCGGGCTGAAGATGGTACCTGGGTGTGGCAGGGGGGCTAGACAGCGCCCCCTGGAACGGGGTCCGAACACTTGGTCCATAACTCAAACACGCTTGCATGTAATAATATGAAACTCGGTACACATGTTGATCTCATCGTTCATATATACCTCAAACTATTACTTTTTACCCCAGCCCAATAGGAAGTTGGCTATTGAGGTTTGTTTGTAAAACGCTCGCAATGGAATGTGCAATACTCCTCCTAGAGAATTCAAACACACGGCACGAAACTCGGTCAGCATGAAGTCAAGGCATTGAGGATGAAAGTTTGCGAGGGGATTTTTGATATCTCGAACGGTTTGGCCGTGGCGAGGAAACGAAATTATGGCGAGAAACGTGAAACAGGAAGTGTGTTATAACTTCAGCATACATTAACTGATCTTTATGAAACTTCAGCAGTGTGTTCGCTGTAAGAGGACGATCACATGGATGTGACTATTGTGAGTCAAAGTTATAGCGCCACCAACTGGCAGCAGGAAGTGTGTCACTTTCAAAATGCTTTGAAATCACCCTTTTATTTTTACCCGATTTGCTTCAAACTTAATCCGTATAATGTAAATATACGACAGATGTAGACCTGTGAATGGATTCTTGATATCTTTTAAACTGTTGCCGTGGCAACGCATCAAACTTTACCATTCTTTTAGGATGCTTTTGAGACCCTTAGCATGCTTCAAATCGCATGAAACTCGACAGACACATCACATTTATTAGCCAGTAGACATGTGCAAAGTTTCAGAAACGGGCGTGGTGAGGGCTCAGTAGCACCACCTTTTGACAAAAGTGGGGTTGTTAGTTTTAACTAGAGTTACAAAAATCGGTATGTATATTGTACTCCTCGAGCCGGACAACTTTCTAATTGACACTCATTAGCTAGGACCCACAGAAAGTCAGATATCTTTGTTTGAATGTAGAGAAAATCTTAGAATTTTGCCAGTCTCTCAGTGTCTCTCTGTGTGAGTGAGAGGAGGGGCGCCTGTCAGGTTAATTTTAACCCTTTATTTGCTGTGTGCGACTTCTCTGGCATTTTCGGGGGCCTTAACATCCTCTAAAACTCTTGAAACTTTGCACACGGGTCAGAACCCATGGCCATCAGGGCCGGGCTGAAGCTGGTCATCGGGCGTGGCAGGGCGGCTCGACAGCGCCCCCTGGACTGGGATTCGAACATTTGTTCATAAATCAAACACACTTGCGTGAATTAATATGAAACTCGGTACAATTATAGATCACATCAGGCCAAACAACTTTCGTGCTCTAAGTTTTACGACAATTAAAATGGAAGTTGAGAATTATGGGTTGTTTGAATAGTTGTCCTAGGAGAAATACATCAAATTACAACGCATGTGTTTACCAATCACAACCAAACTCGGTGTGCAAGAAGTCAAGACATTGAGGATGAAAGTTTGTGAGGGGATTTTTGATATCTCAAACGGTTTGGCCGTGACGAGGAAACGAAATTATGGCGAGAAACGTGAAACAGGAAGTGTGTTATAACTTCAGCATACATTAACATATCTTGATGAAACTTCATCAGTGTGTTCGCTGTAAGAGGACGATCACATGGATGTGACTATTTCGAGTCAAAGTTATAGCGCCACCAACTGGCAGCAGGAAGTGTGTCACTTTCAAAATGCTTTGAAATCAACCTCTTATTTTTACCCGATTTGCTTCAAACTTCATCTGTATAATGTAAATACATGGCAGATGAAGACCTGTGAATGGATTCTTGATATCTTTGATACTGTTGCCGTGGCAACGCATCAAACTTTAAAATTCTTTTTTTTTTTGATGATTTTGAGACTCTTAATGGCTTTTGAGGCCCTTAACGGGTTTGAAAACTCTTGAAACTTTGCACACAGGTCATATCCCACAGCCATCAGGCCCGGGCTGAAGATGGTACCTAGGCGTGGCAGGGGGGCTAGACAGCGCCCCCTGGAACGGGGTCCGAAAACTTGGTCCATAAATCAAACACGCTTGCATGTAATAATATGAATGAAAAACTTCATCTGTATAATGTAAACAGATGAAAAACTTCATCTGTATAATGATGAAAAACAGATGAAAAACTTCATCTGTATAATGTAAACATACGGTAGATGTAGACCTGTGAATGGATTCTTGATATCTTTTAAACTGTTGCCGTGGCAAAGCTTCAAACTTTGAAATTATTTTAGGATGCTTTTGAGACTCTTAGCATGCTTGAAATTGCATGAAACTCAACAGACACATCACATTTATTAGCCAGTAGACATGTGCAAAGTTTCAGAAACGGGCATGGTGCAGGGACTAAATAGCGCCACCTTTTGACAAAAGTGGGGTTGTTATTTTTATCTACAGTTACAAAAATCGTTATATACATTGTACTCCTCAAGCCAGACAACTTTCTAATTCATAGTCATTAGCTCAGACCAAGAGGAAGTCAGATATTTTGGTTTGAATATGGTGAGACTCTCTCTGAGCCTACGTCCGTGTATGGCAAGCCCTTTTAACATTTAAAAGCTAAGTTTGCCTATCCGGAAATTAACATTGTAGATATCAACAATGTCTTTCTGTCTAGTCGTAATTACATTTTGGATAGTTTGTATTATCATTTAAGATATCTGTAACATAATTGTGACTAGTCAAAATGACAGACTATGGCAAGCCGTTTTAACATTTAATCATGAAAGGGCCAAAGCCTTCGGCACCGCCACCCCGGTGCCTTTAGGTAACTAAAGGAGCCAGGGGTTGCGGTGCCACTGGCTTGGGCCCGCCATCGCTGCTCGCAGCTATATTTGTTGTTGTTGTTTTTAGTTTGAGTTGAGAAATAAACATTAATCTGTGTGTGCATTTTACTTTAGAACCAAGCAAGTTGGACTCATGAAACCATTTTATTATATCGGAGTCGCAAATCGCAATTGCAATATTGGCTCAATAATGGCAATATGACATTTTCCCAAATCGTGCAGCCCTACTAAGCATAGATTATAGATACCATCCCTTCGCTATGTTCTTTTCAATGTGAAGCGTTGCGTGCTGTGACTTGGTGTTGCTTCAAGTGCATCATTCTGCACACGGGATGCGCATGATTGCTTATAATACTTTGGGGAGACAAGGGGGCGTGGCCTAAGGGAATAGCACTCGTGATGTTAAGTGATGTTACCCCGCCATCGCTGATACAACCTTTAGCAGTCATGTTTTTGCTTCTTGAGAGAGAGAGAAAGTGTGTGTGTGTGTGTGAGCAATGGCGGTTCTAGGCGGGGCCTGGGGGGGCCAGTGCCCCTGCGACAACAAGCTTGGACCCCCTTGTGGCCCCCTAAATGTGGAGTCAGTGTGAAATATTTTTTTATAGTGTGTCACGCATTGAGCATGACAGTCACTCGTTTCAGTCTTTTGTCTCACACTCCCGTCACACATTGTATTTCTCATGCGGAAAAACTATTAATAATATATTTAATATACGCAATTTCTCTGGCCGCGCCGCTCTCACGTGAGAATCAAGCGCGTCTCGCCTGGAGTTCAGCAGTCGACCCTGCTACGCATCAGCCAATCAAAAAAAGAGAAGTGCTACTACATTGGTTGTTAGTTTTATCTACAGTTACAAAAATCGGTATATACATTGTACTCCTCAAGCCGTACAACTTTCTAATACATAGTCATTAGCTCGGACCAAGAGGAAGTCAGATATTTTGGTCTGAATATGGTGAGCCTCTCTCTGAGCCTACGTCCCTGTATGGCAAGCCCTTTTAACATTTAAAAGCTAAGTTTGCCTGTCCGGAATTAACATTGTAGATATCAACAACGTCTTTCTGTCTATTCGTAATTACATTTTGGATAGTTTGTATTATCATTTAAGATATCTGTAACATAATTGTGACTAGTCGAAATGACAGAGTATGGCAAGCCGTTTTAACATTTAATCATAAAAGGGCCAAAGCCTTCGGCACCGCCACCCGGGTGCATTTAGGTAACTAAAGGAACCGGGGTTGCGGTGCCACCGGCTTGGGCCCGCCATCGCTGCTCGCAGCTATATTTAGGGCCCAAGCCCTGAAAGGGCGAAGGCCCTATTGTTTTCCTAAGGATTATTTTTCTTTACTATTATTATTATAATTATTATTATTTTACTACCTTTTGGGCACTTTTGGGGCCCTTAACGTGCTCGAAAACTCTTGAAACTTTGCACACGGGTCAAAACCCGCGGCCATCAGAGCCGGGCTGAAGCTGGTACCCGGGCGTGGCAGGGCGGCTCGTCAGCGCCCCCTGGAACGGGGTCCGAACACTTGGTCCATAACTCAAACACGCTTGTATGTAATAATATGAAACTCGGTACACATGTTGATCTCATCGTTTCATCTATACCTCGCGCTCTTACTTTTTACCCCAGCCCAACAGGAAGTCGGCTATTGAGGTTTGTTTGTAAAACGATCGCAATGGAATGTCAAATACTCCTCCTAGAGCTTTGATCCAAATTCGACGAAACTCGGTCAGCGTGAAGTCAAGACATTGAGGATGAAAGTTTGCGAGGGGATTTTTTATATCTCGAACGGTTTGTCCGTGGCGAGGAAACGAAATCATGGCGAGAAACGTGAAACAGGAAGTGTGTTATAACTTCAGCATACATTAACTGATCTTGATGAAACTTCAGCAGTGTGTTCGCTGTAAGAGGACGATCACATGGATGTGACTATTGTGAGTCAAAGTTATAGCGCCACCAACTGGCAGCAGGAAGTGTGTCACTTTCAAAATGCTTAGATATCACCCTTTTATTTTTACCCGATTTGCTTCAAACTTCATATGTATAATGGAAACATACGGCAGATGAAGACCTGTGAATGGATTCTTGATATCTTTGAAACTGTTGCCGTGGCGACGCATCAAACTTTACCCTTCTTTTAGGATGCTTTTAGGATGCTTTTGAGACCCTTAGCATGCTTCAAATTGCATGAAACTCGACAGACACATCACATTTATTAGCCAGTAGACATGTGCAAAGTTGCAGAAACGGGCGTGGTGAGGGCTCAGTAGCGCCACCTTTTGACAAAAGTGGGGTGGTTAGTTTTAACTAGAGTTACAAAAATTGGTATGTATATTGTACTCCTCGAGCCGGACAACTTTCTAATTGACACTTATTAGCTAGGACCCACGGAAAGTCAGATATTTTTGTTTGAATATGGCCACTTTGAGCCTACATGTCTCTGTGTCTCTGTGTCTTTGGCTGGCTGGCTGGCTGGCTGTCTGTGTGTGTGTGCAGGGGGAGGGGGCTTAACCATTTCACTGCTGTGTGTATGACCTGCATAAAGAAAATACATTTCTCAAGCCTGGTATTTTTTAAATAAGTTTTTATTTTTATTTTTTATAAGTAAAGGCATATAACTAGTTTAATTGTAGTGAATTGACAATAGTTTTATATAATTAGTTTATTAATCAGATTAACTTGGTCAATAAACTTGGTCTGAAAATTTGGTCCATAAATCAAACACACTTGCATGTAATAATATGAAACTTGGTACACATATAGATCTCATCGTTTCATATATAGCCTACTTCACACTCTTACTTTTTACCCCAGCCCAACAGGAAGTTGGCTATTTAGGGTTGTGTTTAAAACACATGCAATGGAATTTAAATTATTGCTCCTAGAGCACTGAACCAAATTCGACGAAACTCGATCAGCGTGAAGTCAAGACATTAAGGATGAAAAAGTGCCACGTGATTTTTGATATCTCGAACGGTTTGGCCGTGGCGAGGAAACGAAATTATGGCGAGAAACATGAAACAGGATGTCTGTTATAACTTCAGCATACATTAACTGATCTTGATGAAACTTCAGCAGTGTTTTCGCTGTAAGAGACCGATCACATGGATGTGACTATTGTGAGTCAAAGTTATAGCGCCACCAACTGGCAGCAGGAAGTGTGTCACTTTCAAAATGCTTTGAAATCACTCTCTTATTTTTAACCGATTTGCTTCAAACTTCATCTGTATAATGTAAATACACGGCAGATGTAGACCTGTGAATGAATTTTTGATATCTATGATACTGTTGCTGTGGCAACGAAACAAACTTTAACATTCTTTTTTGATGCTTTTGGGACTCTTAGCATGCTTGAAATTGCTTGAAACTCAACAGATACATCACATTTATTAGCCAGTAGACATGTGCAACTATGGCAAAAGATTAAAGTAATGTCAAAAAAGTAAACACTAAAAGCCTCATATCTTCTAATAATGTAATTATACATCATTTGTTTCTAAATTAAATTATACAAATATTATAACGTCCCCAATTTTTCCCTTTTTTCATTTAAGAATTATGTTTACGTTCAAAAACAGCCAGAATTGTTGTAAAATTCAGAAAAAAAAAATCTGAGTCATACGTAGTGCTATACTGCCCTCTTGTGTTCAATATCAGGTAGGCCTATTGTGTATATTCCCACCGGTTAATCAACGTGTGACTCTGCTGGGACTTGGGAGCTTTTAAATCGCTTACTTAAAACCGAAAGTCGAAATACGGATGTCCGCACAAGACATTAATGGTGTGGAGTAGAGCGAGCATTTTAAATAAATTCCTATTAAGTAGGATTGAACTAAACAGAATGAATGTTCACTTTGTTCTGCTGGTTCCTCGCTGGTGGATCATATGATTACTTTGTCATAATCTATGACAAAAATGCTATTATAAACCATATTAATAATAGATAATACACATTGCTCTTATTTTTGAAAAATACATTCATGAAAAACAAGATAACAAAAATCATAAAAAAATATAACCATGGCTGCTATAAATGTTTGAAATGCATAGGACAGATGTTTAATGACGCAGCAACATATAATTGAAAGGCAATTAATAATCTGTCATTACGTCACTGCATTATGATATTACGGCTCCAATACGGTGCAGCACAAAGCACTTATGTGCATCCCGAGCGGAGAATGATGTGCTTGAAGCCACATGAAGTTACAGCGCAGTGAGTCCGTATTGAAAAGCTCAAAGCACAAAGGAAATACATATTTATGAACAGTGTATTATACATTATCTATCTATGCAATAGTTTATTGAGCCTTTTCTTTTAAAGGTTTTAAATTTCAGTTACTGTGTGCGTGAAGAACAATTATAGTGCTCTGACTCTAGTGTTGTGATCTAACCGACAGCGTCCGACACCCAGTAGAAAGTAACACGGTTAAGTTACAGCAATAAAGTCCAGCAAGAAAAAGTTTCTTCATTCGAAAATATAGACCTTTAGACCTTTATCTTAAAGATCCAGTATAATAGGATTAACATTCAATCATCTTGAAGATCGTTTCATCATTGACTGTAACCGAATGTGACGTGCTGTTTGAATGCTGAATGGAGAATGACTGACAGGCGCAGAGAGGGAAAAGTTTGTGTTCTTGAATTTAATGACTTAAATATTAATTTCTATATCACATAATAGCTTCAGAACACTAATAATACAGTACACAAAAACTTTATGGTACTTTAGAAAGTTTTTGTGCCTTTGTGCCTAACATAGAATAGTATATATGCACAATATAGAATTTGAATCAGCCTCATCAAAGATGGCAGTGTCAGAGCCGATACCGATCCTGACTATCTAATCGGCGCACTTCTTTTCAACAGTCAAATTGAAATTAAAATTGAAATTGCTTGAAACTCAACAGATACATCACATTTATTAGCCAGTAGACATGTGCAAAGTTTCAGAAATGGGCATAGTGCAAGGACTAAATAGCGCCACCTTTTGACAAAAGTGGGGTTGTTAGTTTTATCTACAGTTACAAAAATCGCTATATACATTGTACTCCTCAAGCCGGACAACTTTCTAATACATAGTCATTAGCTCGGACCAAGAGGAAGTCAGATATTTTGGTTTGAATATGGTGAGCCTCTCTCTGAGCCTACGTCCCTGTATGGCAAGCCCTTTTAACATTTAAAAGCTAAGTTTGCCTGTCCGGAATTAACATTGTAGATATCAACAACGTCTTTCTGTCTATTCGTAATTACATTTTGGATAGTTTGTATTATCATTTAAGATATCTGTAACATAATTGTGACTAGTCGAAATGACAGAGTATGGCAAGCCGTTTTAACATTTAATCATAAAAGGGCCAAAGCCTTCGGCACCGCCACCCGGGTGCATTTAGGTAACTAAAGGAACCGGGATTGCGGTGCCACCGGCTTGGGCCCGCCATCGCTGCTCGCAGCTATATTTATTATTATTATTATTATTTATACGACTATTCGGGCACTTTTGGGGCCCTTAACATGCTCAAAAACTCTTGAAACTTTGCACACGGGTCAGAACCCGCGGCCATCAGGGCCGGGCTGAAGATGGTACCCGGGCGTGGCAGGGGGGCTAGACAGCGCCCCCTGGAACGGGGTCCGAAAACTTGGTCCATAACTCAAACACGCTTGCATGTAATAATATGAAACTCGGTACACATGTTGATCTCATCGTTCATATATACCTCGTGCTTTTACTTTTTACCCCAGCCCAACAGGAAGTCGGTTATTTAGGGTTGTTCATAAAACACTCGCAATGGAATTTGAAGTACTCCTCCTAGAGAATTCAAACACACGGCATGAAACTCAGTCAGCATGAAGTCAAGGCATTGAGGATGAAAGTTTGCGAGGGGATTTTTGATATCTCGAACGGTTTGGCCGTGGCGAGGAAACGAAATCATGGCGAGAAACGTGAAACAGGAAATGTGTTATAACTTCAGCATGTATTAACTGATCTTGATGAAACTTCAGCAGTGTGTTCGCTGTAATAGGACGATCACATGGATGTGACTATTGTGAGTCAAAGTTATAGCGCCACCAACTGGCAGCAGGAAGTGTGTCACTTTCAAAATGCTTTGATATCACCCTTTTATTTTTACCCGATTTGCTTCAAACTTCATATGTATAATGTAAACATACGGCAGATGTAGACCTGTGAATGGATTCTTGATATCTTTGAAACTGTTGCCGTGGCGACGCATCAAACTTTACCCTTCTTTTAGGATGCTTTTAGGATGCTTTTGAGACCCTTAGCATGCTTCAAAATGCATGAAACTCAACAGACACATCACATTTATTAGCCAGTGGACACGTGCAAAGTTTCAGAAACGGGCGTGGTGAGGGCTCAGTAGCGCCACCTTTTGACAAAAGTGGGGTTGTTAGTTTTATCTACAGTTACAAAAATCGGTATGTTTATTGTACTCCTCGAGCCGGACAACTTTCTAATTGACACTCATTAGCTAGGACCCACAGAAAGTCAGATATGTTTGTTTGAATGTAGAGAAAATCTCAGAATTTTGCCAGTGTCTCAGTGTCCCTCTGTGTGAGTGAGAGGAGGGGCGCCTGTCAGGTTAATTTTAACCCTTTATTTGCTGTGTGCGACTTCTCTGGCATTTTCGGGGGCCTTAACATCCTCGAAAACTCTTGAAACTTTGCACACGGGTCAGAACCCATGGCCATCAGAGCCGGGCTGAAGCTGGTAACCGGGCGTGGCAGGGCGGCTCGACAGCGCCCCCTGGACTGGGATTCGAACATTTGTCCATAAATCAAACACACTTGCATGAATTAATATGAAACTCGGTACAATTATAGATCACATCAGGCCAAACAACTTTCGTGCTCTAAGTTTTATGACAGTTCAAATGGAAGTTATTTATGAATTATGAATTATGGGTTGTTTGAATAATTGTCCTAGGAGAAATACATCAAATCACAATGCATGTGTTTACCAATCACAACCAAACTCGGTGTGCATGAAGTCAAGACATTGAGGATGCTCAATTCCGGACGGATTTTTGATATCTCGAATGGTCTGGCCGTGGCGAGGAAATGAATTTTATGACTAAAAAAGGACACATAAAGTGTGTTATAACTTTGCTCAATTTACCTACAGTTACAAAACTTACCACGTATATTGTTCTCGCCAAGCCGATCAACTTTCCAATTTAAAGTCATTCGCTCTGAGCAACAGAAAGTCAGATATTGTAGTTTGAATGGATTTATTTCCCCTGCGATTCTCTCTCTCTCTCTCTCTCTCTCTCTCTCTCTCTCTCTCTCTCTCTCTGTGTGTGTGTGTGTGTGTGGGTGTGTGTTTCTGTGTGGGGAGGGGAGGGCTGTTGTCTGTGTTTATGTGTGTGTGTGTGTGGCTGGCTGCGATTTTTCCTACAAGTCCTTGTCTCTAAGTCCTTGTCTTTTTGCATAACAATTTTGCATAACAATATTTTTAAATGACAAAATAGGCATATAACCCCCATCTTTTAAATGTATAGTTTGCTTTAAATAAAAGTAAGATTGTATTTGTAATTGAAGTTGAATGAATTTAAAATTCATGTGCTATATTTCAATATATTTGTTTTCCTTAAGATTTTAAAACACTAACTTCATTCTTATCTGAATTACAAATATTTGTTTCTGTATAAAATAATACTCTGACTAAAAACACATTTGATGTTTTTTTTTTTTTGGATTTTTATTTACATGTATTTATGTGTGTGTGTGTGTGTGTGTGTGTGTGTGCGTGTGTGTGTGTGTGTGTGTGTGTGTGTGTATAAAGTGCAGGGTTTTTTTTAGATAAAGTAGAATTTCTATAACTATGTGTTGAACTAATAAATCACTCTTGTGTGTGTTAAACACAATCTACTTAATACAGACAACTTCATTATAAAGATAAATAACAAATCCAAAAAATATGTGATTATAATCTATGACAAAAAAAGCCATTACAAACTATATTAATGGAAAATACACATTGCTCTTTGTATTGTTGTAAAATATTCATGAAAAACAAGATAACAAAAATCAAAAAGATAAATTATTTTAGATATAGCCATGTTTTAAATGTATAGCAGAGATGTTAATTGAGGCAGCAACATACAAACTTTCTAGAACAACATGGACCTGAATAGCTGTTTTTTATGGAGGACAGTGAAGAGGAAGAGGGTGCAAATCAAACAGCTCATTCTCAGACTACACAGCAAACAGCTTAAGTTTTTAGTGCTTTGTTTGAGGTTTTTAGTGCTCTGTCCTATCTATTATCAACATATAATAGATGGAACAGAACAAGAAAGGCAATTAATAATCTGTCATTGCGTCACTGCATTATGATATGAAAGGCTCAGTACAGTGTGGCACAAAACGCTTATGTGCATCCCGAGTGGAGAATGATGCGCTTAAAGCCACATGGAGTTACAGCGCACAGCGCATCGAGTCCGCATTGATGCAAGCTCTACAATACACTTCTTTTTGATAGTCAAAGCGGGGGTTAAGTTTTTACACGTCGTACAGAATAACCCTAAAGGCACCAAGGTGGCGGTGCCACCGGCTTTATATTAAATATAAATATAGATGTGAGCAGCGATAAAGCACCAAAGCCGGCGGTACCACCATCCCGGTGTCTTTGGGTAACTAAAGGCATCGGGGTTGCGGTGCCACCGGCTTGGGCCCGCAATCGCTGCTCGCAGCTATATTTCTTGTTCTTGTATTGCTTGCTGGGGCCATCTGACCAAAAGTGAATAGTATCAACCTTTGGAAAATTTAAACGAATATCTTTCAGGACTGGTTCCATGTGAGTCCAAATGGCAGATCGCTTGGATTCTGATACTGTGCAAAAGCCTGTCTTCTGTTCTTTTGTATAATACATGCCAGTGTGCAGGTTGAGCTGTGGGAGGTTCTGACCAAAATGGCATGACTGTACCTCAGACCTATACTTGCATTTCCACGCTTCAGAAAAGTCCACATGCACAATTACTGTGCTATCATTGCACTTCTCGATTATGCTCCTGTACTCTCTGGTCTGGTTCTGAACTGAGCACACGTGTGTTGTTGTTTCTGTCTTCAGTTTGTCTTCATATCGTTGAATAAGCTCTCCCAGTGTGCCACTGTGCATCACACGTCTTGTGTTGAAGTGGAGCCCATCTGCAGTTTGATCCTGAACTCGTTCCCATTGCTGCCATTCAACATTGGTCTGGTCTTGCTGTGGTGTGGGAAGTGTATGTTTGTGGAGACACCGGGCGCAGGAGCGAAGAAGACATGCCTCACTTGTTTGTGAACAGCAGACAAGTTCAAAACTATCCTCCAGTTTGCTAGACTTGACAACACCATTTTCTTTTAGGACTTCAAGCATCAGCTTAGCATTTTCATGGGGCTGACATTGGCATGTCTTACGATCCGACGGCCTTGGTGCTGTGACATAGAATGGACGTAAGGCACAGAAAGATGCATAACTGAGCTTCACTCTTGGTTCCTTCTTGGTGAACTCCTTGTGGAGGTTCAATGCTGTATCAGTCAGAATCATTCTCTGATGCTTTATTTTCTTGCGTGTGATTGTGTCCTGTTTGTCAGTTGTCATTCGTGCTGCATTATGGTAGAAATCCTGGACCTTCTGAGTAATTGTTTGAATGTATGCAGGTTTTTTCTCAGTAAGCCTCCTCTTCCGCAGTGTGTTATATGTTACGCCAAATTGCCTTGTCTGGTGAATTAGCCGATATTTTTTCAGAACCTTGCCTGAAAGAGTCAAGTTCTTGTTTTTGTGGGCAGACTTGTTTTGTTTCAATTCATGAATGAGTGCGTTGTGGAACAGCAGAGTTTTCTTGATGGAGGGGTTTTTGAGTTGGCTTCCCCGCAGCAGCTGCTCTGTTTTTTTTCTTGGTGATTCCTGTGTTTTTTTATTCCTACCTTGTTCTCGTATCCAACGCTTTTTAATTTTGTTTCTATCCTTTGTTACCTCTTGAAGTTTATTTCTTATAGCTTTCATCTCTCTAGAGTATCTTGCTCTTGTTTTATTTCTTTCCCTCTCTCCTGCTATAGCCTGCCTACTCCAAGCTGGCTCGTGTGTGGCCTGATCCACTAGACTTTCTGAGGGAGTTTCAGGGTGATCAGAGCCCTTTCTCTTACGATCTCTTGATTCTTGTTGTCTACGTTTCCAAGCCTTTCTCTGACTTCTCTTTTCCCTTTCATTCAAGTCTTTTATATTTTTTACCTTCCCTTCCTCTACCCTCTTCTTCCATCTTTGCCTTTCCATTCTGAGGTATTCCTCCTTTACCTCTGGCTCACTGTGTATTTTCTCTCTCCGCTTCTTTTGATATTCCCTATTTCTTCTCCTTCTCTCCTCCACAGATAGCTGCTGCCTAGCCATAACTTCCTAAAATACATTACAGATTATATTGGTATTTATTGTGATCAACAATTACAGATGAAACTAAAAAAATTAGAATATCAGGTAAGAGTTTTAATGTTGATGATAATGGCTTACGGCTTATGAAAACCCCAAATTCTAAATCTCAGAAAATTAGAATATTACATTAAATCAATAAATAAATATATAAAATAAATAAAAAAGATTTTAAATACAGAAATGTCAGCCCTCTGAAAAGTATAATCATGCATGTATATAGTGGGTCAAAATCACCATAAAGTGCCTTTGAGACTTCACAATTTCCACAAAACAAATCTGAGATTTTCCATTTAACTTTACATGTTTTGTATTAAGGAGACCGTAGGCTGTTAGAAATGCATATTGGTCAAGCTCCAGCACTTTAAAAAAATTAACTAATGGGCACATGGTGTCTAGCAGTTAGCAAAGTGATTCACTGTTGAAGATGACTGTGCACTGTTTAAAATATATATTTTAAATTTCTGAAATGTTTTTATATGAATTAATTTATCACATTGACAGGGTGGACATGTTAAGCTTGACAACACAAAACTACAAACACAATATGACAAAAATTAGGAAATATAAGTCTAGATACTTACTGAGGAGAAGTTTTAACCTCCACTGAAGAAAGACCAAATGGGGGAGGGGATGTCACTGAGAACATCAGTTGATTTCTTAAAGGGGCGTTTACCCAATAATGACAGGGTGGACAGCAATTTCAGGGACACATGCAAAATGCTTAATATTATTATGAAAATAAAATATAAATAATCAAAATTACTTGTTTTATTAAATAATTTGCTGAGGACAATAAGAAAGTTCAAAAATTATTTTAATTTTATGTCATTTAACCACTTTTTACAATCAATGAAGTAAGCTGAGTAGCGTGTGGGACATACCAAAATCACATAGGCCCTACATGCAATCAAAGAAAATGGTATAAAATCAGAAAAGCACATTTCAAGAAACTTATCATTGTACTTGTATGTGTGTAAGTGTTGGGCCATTTATAATAAAACCTCAGAATTTCATTATTTTGCATTATGTTCATGATGACTGAGCAATTCTGATGAGGACACCAAAGGCACTTTATAGTGATATTGACCCTAGCAGTATAAACTAAATATATTACTTTCATCTTTTAATTTGAATTACTGAAATACATGAATTTTTGCATGATATACAAATTTTTCGAGTTTCAACTGTATAATTCTAGCCTCCGTTGAGGACCATTTGGAGGTTTTTGTCACCACCGTCAGACTGTACGTCACCACCGTCAGACAGAAAACCTGACGGTGGTGACGTCTGACGGTGGTGACATCTGACGGTGGTGACAAAAACCTATTCTTTCACATGATATGCATGAGTTGTTCACATTAGCCATCTTGTTTTCCCTCTGTTGCTAGCTACTTCAGGCCTCCTCTTAAAAAGTATACACTTATGTCATAATCTAATCTAATATTTTTTATACAAAAGAGACGGTGTTGACATGTTATGGTTGTGACATTAGCAGTGTCCAAAAATATGAACAAGTTGAAGAGAAAATAGCAAACTTACGGGAGCTTGAGTGATCTTGATGCATGCAGTAGAGCTGAAGATTTGAAAATGGGGTCCTCAGGAATGTAGTTAACCTTGTAGTTACCTGATTTTATTGCTTTTTGTAAATATCTGACGGTGGTGACGAATATGTGGGACACATTTTGAGGAACCACAAAATAATAGTAAATATTGTTCAAAAGTCACTGTTTGTAGTTTTTAATACATATTGCAATGTACTCCTTCATGTTGTAAATATATTATTCAATTCAATTATTATTTTTAGTTTTTTTAATCAAGTTGAAATGATTATCTCCTATCCGAGGACAATTGATTTTGTAGGCAATGGGCCAGTATTTAATCATTAAATTAATAAAAAATAAAAATAAACCTATAAAATGACCTTATACATATGTGCAAAGGACCCCCAGATTATAACCCTGATTATTTGTCTGCATGAAAATGTTATTAATTTCCAACAGAATTAGCACTTTTTTTAGTGGGACATGTTTTTGCCAAAGTTTCAAGAATCACTGCAGTTGATTTCATACAATAATACAATCAAACAAACTCAGGGCTGGGCGATATATCGCACGATATTATTATGCGCATCTAATCAGTAAAGCCGGTTCCTTGATTAGTTGTAAATCTCCTTCACCTGCTTTCAGATGGAGCGGCATTTACTACAAAGAGCCGTAGAGATCACTGACAAGCTGTCTGAGCCATATCGCGTTAATATCGAGGACATATCGCCTGCGATATTTAATGCGATATGGCTCAGCTGGTCAGTTAACTACGGCTCTTCGTCACGACAAAATCTCCTGTGTTAAACTAACACACATGGGAGTGCATATGAGTTCACACTCAAGAGTGTTGATGAGATAATTAAGTGATTAAATGAGTGATGTTTGAGCATTATTGAAGACACCTAAAGCAGAATCACAAGGAAAAATATCTAAAATTTTAAGCCACCGTTATGGAAATGAGTGTTTGCTTTAGTTGGGCTCTTGACCCTTATATTATAAATTTTATGTTTTGATTTACTGTTGCAGCTGAGTTATATCTTTCAGATGAACAAAAATAAACAATAATAAAATAATGTTGGTCATAAAATGACCTTCATCATTCGATATTTATATCTATAATTTATTCTGTTGGTTAGTGTATGACTTAGATTCTGCAAAAATGATCAGAATGTTAAACATAATAGACGGATTTCTCAAAAGTTGTTAAAAAAAAACCCTTTCTTTTAGGCACACACAGACCTCAAGATTCAGTCAATGCTTCTCAACAACGGTGACGAGTAGAATATTCAAGTAGGAAAAGTAAATTACATAGGCTGCGTTCCAAACCGCATACTCAATGAGTAGGTACTTAATTTCAATAAGTACTTACTCATCGAGCGCTAAAAGAGTAGGTACTTTATAGCCAAATCTCGTTGAGTATGAATGCGAACCGGACATCTGCCATGTTGACGTTATCATGTGACCTACTACGCGTTATCACAAGCGCAACACCTTCATGCAATAAAAAAAAATATGAACGATACGTTTAATTAATCTACCTATAAATATCTTGATATTGATGAAACTGGCTCATTTTGTTGTGGTATTGTTGAAGAAACAGCTGCCTATTTATTTTGTGAATACATTTAGGGTTGATTTAAGTTGTTATATTTTAAACCCTACTAATGTGACCAACAGTGTTATTCTAACGATATTTTTTTTTATTAAGAAACCCCCAAATCATCATCTCTTGATTATGTTGTTAATTTCTTTATTTTATACCCAAAAAGTTTCTCCTTTAAGTTTTCCTCTTTTTCTTCATGAATTTACCTCGTTTCATCCCTCAGATATAACAACAACTATTTTTATGTATTATAAAGAACTATAATGAAGATATTTAGCCTTTTTTATTGTTCTTATTTCCTGTGTATAAATATAATTTTATGTCATATTATGATGTACACAAACCAATGATCTTTATATTTTCTGTTTTGTCACTATGATTGTTACATAAACTATAGCATCTTTCCATGATCTTGCATATAATAAGTTTAAATTATATGAGCGACAGGTGCTCTAACACTTCATAACATCAGTAACTTCACAGCACAACCTAGAACAGCGTTTGTAATGTGTGCACAAAGGAGACGGGCAGCTGCTTGAAGATCTCTTTTGGAGAAAACTGTTGATTTTATACTCAAAAAATGTAAGTATCACTGCTTAAAAATTAATATTACCTCAGAATGAATTGCATTGTTAGCCCACCCCAAAACTTAAACAAAATAATAATATTAAATGCTGACCAATACTTATATAACTTTTTATATACTAAAAATATAATTTAATAAAACAAGCAAAATGTAATTTGTTTTGTAATATGACAGTGTTAGGGGTTAACAGTTAAAGGACCCAGAACCAGATATGAAGAATGAAGACCCGGAGTCGGAATTATAAAAATTAAAGAAAGTTTTACTGAACATAGTTTGCCATTTCATCAGCAGAAGTCAGCTTCAAGACTCCCTCAGGAGTTCGTAGGCCGCCCCCTTACAGTTACAAAGATCACAGCAGTTATACCATTTTCAAGGTCTAAGCTACGTCATTGCTTACACGTTGAATGATTCTCATTGGCTACGATATAGATAAACACAGTAATTTTCCACACATATACAGATAGACGAAACATATCTCCATCGATGAGGCACGTCATGACCTTCCAGGTCACAGATTTGGGTTGCTGGCGCCAGTGTGTCCAGAACAACAACTCATTCAATCTCCAATAATGGCAGTGGTTCCTTAACCTGCAACCAAGAAGACTAGCACTAAACTTTAGTCTAACTGGAGTAAGACTTCAACAAAGAAATAGTGCCTTAAACTGTTGGCTTCAAAGACCCGTTTATGTTTTAACACTCAAACATAAACCAAATCCCTATTTCCCTATTATTTTCACTGTTACTGCATTCACATAGGACACTAGAAAATAGGAGCTCCCATCAAGGCTGAAGAGAGTCTGAGCGGCTTATTATCAGTTAAGTGTACCAAAACATAATGGTAAAACATTCGCTCGTTTGGGAGAAAAACAGATAACATTTGCTTCTCAGAAAGCAAATATAATAGAAAGAATACAGTTTAATATAACAATTAAAGTTCAATAAAGCAATGCTCAATATAGCTTGACCATCTGTACAGAGAAGTATCATATGTGTTGGACATATGTGTTCACGACGCCTTTATGATCCATAAACCTTTCTCCTGAGACCAGAGAAAGAGACAAATGGCCTTGTGCACCTAAAAGAAGCTGGTGACTTGTGCATGTACATCAGCATGCATTTAAGAATATTATTTCACAAGCAAAAGCACAAAGAATACATTTATGTCAATAAATGATTAAGTAACAATAAACATACTTAATTATTGATTTTATAAAAGAAATACATAATCATTCAAAATGATATTATGAAATATATACTGAAGAGGCAAGGGATTTTGACCACCCCTTCAACAGTAATGCATGAATTCATTTATATTGCTAAATGCAGTGAAACATCTCAATTGTCAGTCAATCGATGAATTAATGCATAAATTAATTACATTTTATATACTGACAACAATAAGAAACATGAATAAATAAGTAAAAGAACAAATAAAAGTAACCATCACAATAAACAAATGCATATACAAGTCAACACATGAAACAGCTTTATTCAAACTACAAGCATGTATTTACAGGCACTGAACCCCAAACCCTACTGCCGACTCAACACAGCGGTTCCTATTCTTTGATGACAGCATTCAGCATCATGAGCCTCTCTCCACCGCATAAACAAACGCGTGTTCTCCTGTCCCTGTAACATACAGACAAGATTCACATTACGAGCTCAACACTGCATTTACATGCTGAGGTTGATGTGTTAACTCACTTTTAATCCAACTTAAATGTTCCTCAATATATCGACACCAATAAGGGACAAATTAAATATATGTTTAGTTACTTTATAGATGTTTTTATTGACAGCACATAATTTGTCTAATGTAAGCAGTGTTGACAACAGAATTATCCTACATAATAGCACACACATGTATTTTTCATGTTGGGATGTGCTCACCTGCAATACTTATACAATATTTTCCTTCCTGATGTAAATAGACATTTTAAATAAGCGTTTTTAAGATGTATGGTTATGTAAATACACGTTGGAAACGTAACTTTATGGTTACTGGAGCTCCCCTGTTAGCTATACATAATAAAACATGTGTTCACAGCAAAATCACAACTATACTATACTGTCTAACTTCTTTAGACGTTCAACAGTTAAAACGTTTACTCTATAGTAGTTTAACACATACGATTTAAACACAATGAACCGTATTTACTCACATTTGAAAACCCCCGCGTCGCTTATCTCCGCGATGTTGATATTGACGTATCCTCTCGCGTGGCCTCCTGGGATAGATGAGTATCATGAGTAGCCGTGGAAAAGCACTCAAAAATCTGGGCGGAAGCAATAAGCCATCCGGGAACTTCTCGCCTACTCTTTTTATGAAAACTGATGTTTCGAACGTACTGCTTCCTTCACGTACTGTTTTCGCCTACTATATAGTAGGAAAGTAGGCATATTGGAACGCACTTAAGTCCGAATCTCGCGACAATTACTACGTCACCCAGGTAATTCTCGCCTACTCTTTTGGATTCATTCATACTTTTTTGCTCGCCTACTCTTTTTCCCATACTAAATAGTAGGGAAGTATGCGGTTTGGAACGCAGCCATAGACAATTCAGATCATTATTTATTCAAACCGCAATGCATGATGGGAGACATTAATGAGTTGTGATTGGTGGCAACTAGTGTTAATTTTACCAGCCATTTTTAAATTTAGTTTCAGTTTTAGTCCAGTTTCAGCATCGCTTGTTAGTTTTTATCACATTTAGTCGACATCATCCCATTTTTATTTAGTCTAGTTTTAGTCGACTATAAGTCGAGCATTTTAGTCTTTATTTTAGTCCAAGAAAACATAATTTTATTCGTTTAGTTTTAGTCAAAAAAAAACTGTCAACATTTTAGTCTAGTTTTAGTCAGGACATCATTTTAACCTTTTACTTTTTTGTCAGCAGATAATATTTAACATTTCCTAAAATTATTTCACATTTCAACATTTTCTCTCATCTTTTTGATAAAAAAACACAATTTTAAGGAACACATGCAGACATGGAAGATGTTCTGACAATATTTGCATATTTATTTTGAACATTGTTAAGGTTCAAAGACACAAACACAAATGCTTGCATTAAAACAAATAAAATACACCTGACAAAGGAAACAAATAAATAAAATAAAGTGTATTATGAACTTAACACAAGTGCTGGCTGTTTAAAGCTAGTTCACATAGAATAATAAAATAAATAGATTTGAGGTCAATGTTGTGAAAAAAAAAAAAAACTCCAACTGATACAACAAAAGTGCTTTCCTGCCAGCTAGTTCACATGGTATATAAAGGTACGGTATTTAAGGTGAAACAAGGCATAGATTGCTAGAACGTATGAAATCTTTTTAACTAATCTTTTTAAAGCGTCTGTCTGCTTTAATCAAATGTAACTGAAACTATAGTTGCCCGGCCAGTATAACATATCTAAGTTAGCATAAATTTAACTTCACATACAATTCTATCAACAACTGGCTACGGTCGCTACGTGCTAAGAAGCTAACGCAACATAGCCAGCCTGGATACTAAATGCTATGAAAGTTAGCCATCATTAGTTAGTTTATCATCAAAATGTGTCCATATATCACGTCTCTTCTTTCTCCCGAGCCCCGTGCAAAGCATGTTTTACTTTTAACCTGTCGCCGCCGCCTCACCGTGAATCCAGCTCCTGTCTGCTCCGTGTTGTGTAGGCTACTCTGACTGACTGTGCCCGCCCGCTCCAGGTTTGAAAGTGGGTGTGTGGCGGAAGAGCTGACGAGGAGGAGGCGGAGGAGGAGACGGGATTTGACAAAACCATATCATATAATAATATGTAATTTTCGTCGCGTCTTTGTTCGTGAACTAAAATGTCCATAGATTTTAGCCCAGTCTTTATTTACCGAACTGCATTTTCGTCTCGTCTTTATTAGTCTACGAAAATTATTTCTGATTTAGTCCCAGTTATTGTTTATTAGTCGGGATTTTAGTCTCGTCTCGTCTAGTTTTCGTTCGGTGAAAAATGTGCGTTGACGAAAATATTTTCGTTTAGTTTTCGTTAACGAAATTAACACTAGTGGCAACAGGTCACCACGGTTGAGATAGACGGGCTGATTATTGATCTCTGTGTTTCTAAATAAAGATGATAGTGCCCGATAAAGAAGTGTTCTAAAAGGAAAATTAGTGTGCCATGGTGGAACAAAGACTGTGATAAAGCAGTAAGAGATAGGAATTGTGGATATAGAACACTGAGAAAATATCCAACAGAAGATAAAGCAATAGAATATAAAAGACTGCGAGCCATAGCATGTAGAGTGATTAAGTCTGCAAAAAAAGAGTGCTGGAAAAGATACTGTGGAAAACTAGGGGCAGAGACTGCAGTAACAGAAATATGGCGGGCAGTACATCGTAAGACAGGAAGTAATAGGAAAAGGAAAATGCCAGTTTTAGAGGAGGAAGGATTGTTTGCTACAAGTGATTTGGACAAAGCAAAGCTGTGCGAAAATAACTTTAGAGCTGTTCACAGCGGAGCTAACATTGGTGAAGCTGGTATGAGGAAAAGAAATGAGATATTAGAGCAAAATCGATACAAACTTGAGATAAATAATGATTATTCTGATGTGTGTAATTTATTTTTCTCATTAGAAGAATTACACAGGGCAATTGGAAAAGGAAGGAAAACAGCCCCGGGAAAGGATGGTATTAGCTATGAGATTGTTAAGAATCTTAGTGTCATAGTTTTGGAGGAAATCTTGGCCTTAATGAATCACATATGGCAAGAGGGAAGGCTACCTAGCGCATGGAAGCATGCACTGGTGGTACCAATTTTAAAACCAGGGAAAGACGCATCAAAAGCAGGATCATATAGGCCCATTGCACTGACATCAGTCCTATGTAAAATAATGGAAAGGATGGTTACAGACAGATTGGTTTATAAGTTAGAGAAGAAGGGATGGTTTACATCAGTACAAAGTGGATTCCGTAGAGGAAGAAGTACCATGGATGCCGTTACGTCCCTCGATAGTGATATAAAGAAAGCAATGGTGAATAGAGAAGTATTATTGGCAGTGTTTATTGATATTGAAAAGGCGTATGACATGCTATGGAAGGAGGGGCTGGTCATAAAACTCTATGAGGCTGGAGTCAGAGGGAGGATGATTAACTGGATACAAGACTTTCTGAAGGACAGGAGGATTCAAGTTAGGGTTGCAAATGCTTTTTCAGCTGGTACAGATATTGATAATGGAACTCCCCAGGGTAGCGTGATAAGCCCAGTCCTTTTCAATATTATGATAAATGATATATTTTAAGAAATTGGAATTGGTTTTGGAAAATCTCTGTATCTGTTGTAAAAAAAATCTCAAAATCTCTGTTGTAAATAAGTGTGAAAAGGTAATAAATGTAATGCGCTCCCTTTCAGGTAGTACGTGGGGTGCAGGCAGAGATACTCAACTAATGATCTACAGGGCAATGATAAGATCTAGACTGGATTATGGATGTGTGTGTTATGGGACAGCCGCTGATTCACATTTAAAAAGGCTGGAAGTAATACAAGCTAAGGCACTGAGACTATGTTGCGGGGCCCTCCGTACAACTCCAGTCCCAGCTTTGCTGGTAGAGATGGGGGAAATGCCTTTGTCAATTAGAAGGGAGAAATTAGCAATGCAGTATATTGTTAAATTATGGGTACATAAAGGAGAACACCCTACAAAAACAGTTCTAATTAATGCGTGGGAGTGGGGATCAGGGAAAAGGATTAAGAAAAGTTTAATGTATAACATCAGGAAAAAAATGGAGGAGCTGGGACTGAGGGAGGAAGGGGTGGCCCCGCAAGTGTATTGGTCAGTTGTACCACCATGGTTGATGTCCATAGCAGAAATAGATCTCAGTATATTGAATAACGTCAAACATCATGTAGACTCAGAGTATCCTGAAATGGTAAAGCAAAGATTGGAAAATCAGTGGGGAACTTATCTTCAGATATATACAGATGGATCTCTAGATCCACAAACTGAGAAATCAGGATTTGCTTTTTATATACCACAATATGAATATGTAAAGCTTAAGCGACTGTCTGAGGGGGTATCGGTGTATACAACAGAACTTCTAGCTATTATATGGGCACTAAAGTGGGTAGAGGAAGTTCAACCAAGAAGAGCAATAATATGCTCAGATTCGGCTTCAGTGTTAAAAACTCTGGGAGGATATAATATGGGAGCTCGGCCAGATCTGTTTATGGAGCTGATGGTTCTGTTGTATAAAATCGAAAAGGCTGGAGGGTCAGTGGGATTTCTCTGGGTCCCTGCACATGTTGGGGTAGAAGGGAATGAGGTGGCAGACAAGGCAGCAAAAATGACTCTGAAAAGATATTGATTTAGCAGTTTGTATTGGGGTCACTTAATGTAGATCAGTCATTAAAGAATACACTATAGCAGTATGGCAGAGACAGTGGGAAAAGGAAACAAAGGGACGGCATTACTATGCAATTCAAAACAAAGTAAAGACAGGGCAGAGTTATTTGGGTAAATCCAGGAGACAATCTGTAATTATGACAAGACTAAGGCTGGGACACTGTGGACTTTCATGGGATCTAGCGAAGATTGGAAAACATGAAGATGGACTTTGTAGAATCTGCAATCAGCAACAGACTGTTAATCATGTGTTTATGGAATGTCAACAGTATAAAAGGCAAAGAGAACAACTTTATTCTGTGATATCAGGAGATGGATTACAAGCAGTGACACAAGCAGATATTTTGAATCCTCATGAGAACCAATTAAGGATAGTGGAAGCCGTTATGGATTTTATATCGGCAACAGGATTAGCCCTATGAGAATGATGGAGATATAAAGCGATACCGAGACTGAACTGTGGGAGGCAGCAATATGCCGTAAGGCATCTAGTCTGCCGGAAAGCCAGAAGAAGAAGAAGAAAGATGATAGTGATTTAATCAGAAATTTTTTTATTAAACATGTTATAAGAAAAATACAGATATGCAGTTAAATCACAAAACTGTTGCTAACAATTTAAAGCAAATCATCTGAATAGATTTCATTTTTCAGATAAAGCATGATTCTGTCAAAACATAACCAATACTGTTAACCAATATCTATTTGTTCATTTGACTGCTATAAGTCAATAACAGCAGACAAACAAAATTTGAAGTAAAAATATAAGTGTCAAGAGCCCAACTAAATCAAACACTGATCTCGATAACGGTGGCTTACAATTAGTGATTTTGTCCTTCAGCGATTCTGCTTGTGATCATCAGGTGTCTTCAATAATGCTCAATCATCACTAAATTAATCACTTAATTATCTCATTAACTTTAACACTCATATCGTCCATCTGAAAGCAGGTGAAGGTGATTTACTACTAATCAAGGAACCGGCTTTACTGATTAGATGTCCATAATAATATCGTGCGATATATCGCCCAGCCCTATTGTCAATAATGCTCATATTTAATTTTTTACTTTTCAAAGGCTCAAGAACTGAAACTTCTGGGGATCTGACACTTCTGAGGGACTCGCACGCTTCAACCACCCTGGATAATTTAGAGAGCACTTCTGCCTCAACCGTCTTGGACAACGTAAACTTAAGCAACACTCAACCAATACATGGTAAAATATAAAAGGCACCGACATACAAAATGTGCACACCAAAAAGTGAATGTGTTCATAATGAAAACAATTATTTATTCTTGCCTTCACAGAGACGGCAGTATGTGAAGTTGTGCTTTTATCTGAAATATATTTAAATTAATTGTTTTCAGATTCCCAGCAGAACACAGCACTTCAAGTGGTTACATCCCAAATGTCTTCAAAGTCCTCCACTGTAAAGCAAGGTAAATACTGTAAGCATGTGGATACACCACATTACTCTTTTAGAAGTGAATAAATTTAAGTTAAATTTAATGAATGCCATATACTATCATAACTACTAAATTATTACGACTGGAAATGGCAAACAGGTATCCAAATCACAAGGCTTAGGCTGAGTCAAGGTACACCGAATAAAGGTCAATATAACACTAGTACCCCTTTTCCACCAAGGCAGTGCTGGTGCTGGTTCGGAGCCGGTGCCTGCGCGCGAACCATTTTTTTGTGTTTAGACAGCCAAAGAACCGGTTCTTGGCCAGGAAAATTGGTTCCAAAGCGGCACCAACTCTTTGCTGGACTAGAATTGTTCTTTTACAATTCTATGGTCGGAGCTACTTTGTTAAGATCGGAAATTCTGAATCTGATAGGGTGCCCATGACATGCGGAGTGCCTCAGGGATCAGTTCTTGGACCGCTATTATTTAATCTCTATATGTTACCTTTAGGCCAGATTATACAGAATAATGACATTAATTACCATAGTTACGCCGATGACACTCAAATATATATGGCTTTTGATTCAGATGACAATAGTTCAATAGACGCCTTATGTCACTGCATAGAACAAATAAAAACCTGGATGAATCTAAATTTTTTACAACTAAACCAAGATAAAACCGAGGTTATTGTGTTTGGTAACAAAAATAAAAGAATAAGCATTATTAAAGAATTAGATTCTCGTGCCTTTAAAGTTAGGGATCAAGTGCGTAATCTTGGTGTTAAGACTCAGATCTTACATTTAATAGTCATATCAGAGCGGTCACCAAAACAGCATTCTATCATTTGAAAAATATTTCTAGAATTAAAGGATCGGTGCCTCAAAAAGACCTAGAAAGGCTTATCCACGCTTTTATTTCTAGTAGGGTGGACTACTGTAATGGCTTATTAACTGGACTTCCGAAGAAGACTGTAAAACAGCTGCAGCTTGTTCAGAACGCTGCCGCTAGATCAGGGGTTCTCAAACATTTTGGTGCCAGGGACCCCTTTCAGGGGGAAAAAAATTTCAAGGACCCCCCTCATATTTATAACAGTTATTGAGCACAAAGTTAATGTGTGAGCGGCAAATGAAATATTTTTGCACAAAATGAATGGTCTCCACCCAGGGTACTATGCAGGAATTTCTAAATAGCCTACTGAGGTAACGAAAGTGATCTTGCTAGGAATCACTTAGTTAGGATCCCTCACTTAGGAATTTTTGATGTTCTTGATCTACACATGTGCATTTTAAGGTGTTTTAAGGCCCCCCAATTGGATAACTATAGATTTAGTAGAAGCATGTCAGTCAGTGGCATACTTTTTTTTTTTTTGTCAAGATGTCACGAAACACAATCACATATTCCAATCAGGAATGGCCTTAAAAGAGAAATGTTTCAATAATTAGGCCTATTCTGCACACAAATAAAGCCCATAAGCCTATAAATACAATGATAATGGCATTATGTTTAATAGGTGCGTGCGTTGTTAATTTGAGCTACTGTAATTAGCTAAAAAAAACATACAGTATATGTTAAATATATGAATCCATAATGTTAATCTCATGGGCACAGTATGTTTCTATTGACCTGCTTTTTCCTTTGTTAAAGTTGAGCTTGATTAATACTTTGCAAACTGATTGTTTCAGTCGTTTTTTAAAACTTTTATCTAAAACAGCTGTTTAGTTTATGTTAATTAAGGCCTACATCTTATCTCGCACTTTATGACCGTTGACTGAAACGTCGTGCGGGGAACTTTGAGTTCACTCCGACTCAAACATTTTGACATTGACGAGCTATCGTTGTTAGTCTGCTGAAGCACCTCAGACGAGAAGGTCAGTATCATCGCGATGTGCATCCTTGCAACCTCAGTTGTGGGTACGGCCCTGTCACTATGCACTTTTATTTTGATAATGATCAGACTTCTAATGTCAAATCTACAGTAGCAGTGCTAGAACTGACTATTGTGCGCGCACGCGAGACGCCAGCGCGCGATTACATGGGAATTTTTCCTCAGCAGTGGAAACAGGAATACTCTTATTTATGGTCATAGATAAGACAAGAGTGCATCATCCGAAACGGTAAAGTGTCCATTTTTTATTTGTGTATAGGCTGCATTATAAATGACTACAAAATGTCATGCCTTTTAAAAATACAGAAAAGAACCGGATGCGGGTTCATGCCGTCTCTCTGTCTCCTTTCTGGCGCACGTCCCGCAAAATCAACAGCATCTAATCCATTTGACGCAAAGACATAGATTATCTATCTATAGAAAACTTTAAGTGTCTACTTTGTATTGTTTTATGTTAAATGCTTTATATAAGTTACTTAGGAATAAACAGCATGTTTTCAGATGATAAAGAAAACATGACTCATAGCATGGAAAAAAACGTTAGGTTGTAAATTATTTCGCGGACCCCCTGGCTTTAGCTCGCGGACCACCAGGGGTCCGCGGACCCCACTTTGAGAACCACTGCGCTAGATTATTAACTGGGACCAAGAGAATAGAGCACATCACTCCAGTTCTTAAAACTTTGCATTGGCTCCCAATTAACTATAGAATAGTCTTTAAAGTGATGCTTTTAGTCTATAAAGCACTGAATTGTTTAGGCCCTGAGTACATTTCCGAAATGTTTGAAAAATATAAACCTAACAGGACTCTTAGATCAATACACTCGGGTCAGTTAGTGGAGCACAGAGTTAGAACAAAATATGGAGAAGCTGCGTTTAGCATCTCTGCTGTACACGACTGGAACAAACTACCACAAGATATTAGATGTGCCCCGAATGCATTGATTTTTAAATCTAAGTTGAAAACTTTTCTTTTCTCACAAGCTTATGACTGAGATCTTAAAATTAGCTATACTGTGTAGTTTTAAATTTGTCTATTTATTTTTTTATTAAATCTTTATTATCTTTTTTGTGCATGTTTTGTATCTGGTATTTTTTCATGTTGTTTTTACGTTCTGTAAAGCACATTGAAGTACTTTGATGGAGTGAATTGTGCTATATAAATAAACTTGTTGTTGTTGTTGTTGTTTACCACGTCATGCTTACGTCGGGGCGGGGTTATTGTCGAACTTTCTCTGGAACAAAATCTCTGTCTATAGTAATCCAGACGAGCACCACAAATGTGTTCCAAATGTCTTCTTCTGACCCCAATATTGGATTGCAAAGCCAGGAGAAACATTTGCAGACAGACAATGTAGTCCAATATTGTAGTTGTTATGCTTGAAGTTTGGAAAGCTAAGATGTATGGCAATGTACACAGTGACTTAACGACATCTTTCGCTGGGCTCTCTAGCCAGTGGGAAAACGCACAGGTCCAGAGAAGGTTCGCAAGTTGAACCAACTTTGAACCAGTACCAGTTCCGAACCAGTTATTTTTGGGTGGAAAAGGGGTTTAGGAGATTAACACTGGGAAACAAATTATGCTGGAACACTTACTGATACAGATTAGACGAATTAGCGTCCACAAATAGGGACAGACGTGAAATAAAACGGGAAATACTAAACGGAGAAAAAAAACAACTTATCGGAGAACGGATGTAACAAAATATTATTTTTGCTCAAATCCTCAATGTTTCACTTTAGCAGAGCCATGGTTTCATTTTTAATACATTTCTTTTGTTTACATTCGACAGCTGGGAAGGTGAGGAACAAGTGGACAGGTAATGAAGTAAAGGCTGTGGAGCGGCACATGATTCATTTCATAACCAACTGCAAGGTGCCAGGTAAAAAGGACTGTGACTCCTGTCTCCAGGCAGAACCAGTGGCTCTGAAAGACCGAGACTGGGCTGCAATCAAATACTACATTCACAATAGAATCATATCAATGAAAAGGAAGATGTATAGATAGAGGTTCCCAAACCTGTACTGGAGTACCCCCAACACTGCACGTTTTCTATGTCTACCTAATCAGGTGTGTTTGATTAGGGAGACAAAGAAAACGTGCAGTGTTGGGGGTACTCCAGTACAGGTTTTGGAACCAATGAACTAGAACATGCCAACTGTGGCTGAGGGGCAATTTAATTTCTGTTGAACTTGGTTAGAAAAATGCTCACTGTGTACTGTTACAATCAGTGTCACCTTAGATATCCAGTGAAAATGAGTTTCGTTTTGATATTCTCATTTTAATTCAAGGATTGCTATTGATGTTTTCTTGTACAAGCATGTTACAACCTAGTTTTGACTGAGGCTGCCATGTTGACATGTATTCATGAGGGCTATTAATGATGTTTTCTTTTATCCCCAGCCTTTAGACACTTTTTTTTTTCTTTTCTTACTACCTCTGGATCATATCATAATGCATTTTTTCAAAAAACGGACAATCTCTTTCATAGAATAAGGTTTAAAAGTATATGTAATCTATACTCTCTGTGTCAACAAGCAAGTACTTTAAAGGGATACTCCACTTTTTTTGGAAATAGGCTCATTTTACAACTCCCCCAGAGTTAAACAGTTGAGTTTTTACCTTTTTCGAATGTATTCAGCCGATTTTCTGATATTTAGAAGAATATCAGTAACCAGACAGTTTCTGGTCTCATTGACTTGCATAGTATATTTTTTTTTCCTACTATGGAAGTCAATGAGACCAGAAACTGTCTAGTTACTGATATTCTTCTAAATATCAGAAAATTGGCTGAAAACGGTAAAAACTCAACTGTTTAACTCTGGGGGAGTTGTAAAATGAGCCTATTTCCAAAAAAAAGTGGAGTATCCCTTTAAGGTATTGTTAATTTCAAACATATTTCCCAAGTTTTCAGTGTTTTGTTTTGGACGTTAAAGAGAGTAGTTCTTTCATTTCAAATAAGCTGTCTTATGTATTGCCTTATCCTGTATTGTGGCTGGTTGTTCAATGATTTAAAAACAGTTGATGAGGGTTGCCATTTCTTAATTTTAGTTAAGCCCTAGTTATAATAAGTCCATCCATATGCAGCATTGGTCAGCCAATGAAGGTCAATCATTTTCATACTTGTACCTATTTTGGTTAAGCTATGAATACAAGTAAGAAAGACCTGAAGTGTTTCCTCTTTCTTTCACATAACATCTACTCTGAAATTCATGAATAGACGATAAGACATTTGAAGACCGTAAATATGAAAAATGTTTACTGAAATTGAGCATGACTATATTGTAGGGGTGTGCGATATGACGATTTCCACGATCTGCTTTTGAAGAAATATCGTAGTATCGTGTTACAGTGCATTCTAGCAGAACAGTTCTGGCGCCTCCGTCTCAACTGTACAACGCGACGTAGCCTAGACATCACACGTTAATTAATAGGTACGGGACACTGCAATTCACAAAAGTTCATTACTTGCATAAGCCTTGCCGGTTAAACATGTAATCCACGCGCTGATGCGCTGTTCTAACGTGCGCTTTCCTGACCGCATATACCCACGACAATCACAGGCACTAGAAGCCTGTCAAACAGCGCCAGAATACTGGACTAAGTTATCTTTCGAGTCTTATTATGCTAATACTGTTAAATACACACAATGTGTACATAAACAGGCTACGTCTAAAGTGAAAGCAAACATTTGAGAGAATATCTGGTGTAATATGCGTCTATATTAAAAGCGTCGCGTGCTGGTCTATAAACGACAGGAGTAAATAGTACTGCCGCTTGTCCTTAAAGGGATAGTTCACACAAAAAAAAAAAAAATCTGTCATTAATTACTCACTCTAATATTGTTCCATACCTGTATTCATTTCTTTCTTGTGCTGAACACAAAAGACATTTTTTTAATGTGGGTAACCAAACAGTTGCTGGTCCCCATTAACTTCCAGGAGAGAACCTATAAAAAAACAGGGGGACCAGCAACTGTTCTGTTACCCACATTATTCAAAATAACTTTTATTTTCAACAGAAGAAAGAAACTTATTCGTGTTTAAAACATCTTGAGAGAGTAAATTAAGACCATTTTCATTTTTGAGGGAACTATCCCTTTAGTGTTAATAAAAAATAAAAAACACACAAGGAGAAAATCACTCACTGACTGAGAACTTTAATAGTAGCTTTAATAAGAATCAATTTATTCAGTGAAGTCTATGAAGTGTTATAATTTCATATTTGTTCATTTAATTACTTTCTTCAATGCTACTGCTAAATACACCTACTGCATCTGAAAAAATAAAGCACTATTTATTCAATTTGAATATTAATTTGTGTAATGTTTATCTCGTCTTATTTTTTTAATATAAAAAAAAGAAAATAATGACAAAGATTTTTATCTTCGCCACTGGCCTAAATGTATGCCTTTCTTTTTTTCTTTTGTTACCTAAGGATTTGTTTTTAACATTAGTTTGGCTGTAATGAACAGCCACTTGCAAAATATTAAAACCAAATTGTAAAAGAATCGTGATAAAAAATCGTGATCGTGATTTTCCCAAAAAAATCGTGATATGATATTTTTTCCATATCGCCCACCCCTACTATATTGTACACCACTGCTTCTAATAGACCTTTTTCACAAAAACCGGAAATACGTAATCGTTGTGGAAACGGAGTTCCCGTCAACTGTCGACACATTAGAAAAACCTACTCTGAGAGGAGAAAATTGATCAGAGTCTGCAAAACTTTGAAAAAATGTAAACTTGTCATGGTCCAGTTGTTGATGACTTTGTAAAATGCTGTGGTGATGCTTGTCTGCAGCTGATGTATCTAAGACCAAAGATATGATGATTTCAGAACTGAAGCTCATTCTTCCCAATATACGTTCATTAAAGGTAAGAAGGTGGAGTGTGTGGAAAGTTATTCATATCTAGGGAGTATTATTTACAATAAACTGCATTTTGATGTAAATACCAGAAAGAAGTCTGTCAGTTTTATTCAACAGTTATCCTGATTTTTTTTTCCACTGCTGTTGCTATAGAACGATCAAAGATGAAGAAAAATTATACAAATATTAATTTATCCCTTGTACACTCAGATTGTTATATACTCAGAATGGTATATATTAATATTTTAAATTTATGTAGCCCACTGTTGTGTGTTCTTATTTATCTTGTTTTATATTGTGGTGTATATTTTTATGTGCTTATTCCGCTGGATACAAATATCTTAATACAGGTTGAACATGAACTAACGTTACTTCAAAAATACACAAAACATAAAAAATAAACAAACAATGACGGCTTATTAGTGAATGGTGACATGAGAAGTACAGAAGATCACAGGATCAATAACATCCCGCCAGATTGCCTGAATCCAGTTCCTTCGAACTTCATCGACAGGGAACTGACGAGGGAAGGAATGAAAACGACAGGTATGACTGCTTTTGGGAATAACCAAAAAGTTCGGTATGCAACAACTCTCACTAGTTGCCTTCGGCGCTATCTGTTATGAATGGAGCGGAAGAAGATTACCACGACAATTGCTTATTTCCGGTCACAAATACGGAAGTTGTGAGAAAGGTCTATGTAGAAAGAAATTTCAAACATTTAACAGCAGCCAAGTTGAAAACAAGCACCCTATTTTATTCATTACTGAGTCTTTATAAGTCATTTAAACCTGAAAATGTAGTGTTTCTATGGTCTTCACAAATCACTTAAACATGAAATGACAGTGTTTGTTGCTATGACCTCATAAGTCACAAAAACCCAAACATGTCCTCACAAGTAGCATAAAAATCATGTCTGCCCAAAATATAGCCTTAGACAAAATCTCAACAGATGGATCTATTCCTTGAAACATTGGTAGGAAATTATTTGAAAACCATGTCTGTGGGACCTTGGGAAAGGCATGTCCTAATATTTCACGTTTTTTTCACAAGTCCCGATATATCATGAAAACAAGTGTGTGTGTGTGTGTGTGCGTGCGTGTGTGTGTGTGTGTGTGTGTGTTTGTGGTAGTGTGTTGCTTATGGTACTGTTTACATCTTATTATTGTAATGTGTTTAATTTGTCCTTTGTTTTGTATTGTATATAGGACACCCTCGAAAACGAGATGATCCATCTCAATGGGTTTATCCTATTCAATAAACTTATATCAATCAATGGCTAACTTACAGAACAAGAACATATATACAGTTTTTAATACAATATCTTTAAAAATATATATATATTTATAAATGTGTGGTTACACACTATACAAACAAGGTTTAAATTATATAGCCTACACAGACATCCTACGATGACAACAACTTTAGACGCATTTGTTGTTGAATTGGCTGACATTGACTGAAAAGACTATTTGCTCAAAAATCATAAAATACACTTACTGTTACTGGAGGTGACGGTGGATCGCAAACAGTAGACAACGATCCACAGTTGAGGATTAACTTTTAGGCCACAACAACAGGATTAACCCACAACAGAACATTTATGTTCCCTTTCGTAGTCACTTCGAGTTACGTCAGAAGTGACGGAGATTGGGGGATTTCGCATAGAAAGCCAATCCTCTTCGAGTATTAAAACACGAGCCAATGGCATGCAATGCCTTGGGGCTGCGGAAATTTGCATAGCGTACTCCGCCCTACTCCGTGAGTATAAAAGGAGGAAGTGAACGCAACCGCAGTATGTTTTCGCTTCGGAGCCAAGAGAACCTCTTCACTCCTAAAAGCTGATTCAAGACTCTTCGAGAACGAGCGTCCTCTTCAGTGTTGGTGTGACGGCGGTACCCAGCGAGATTTTGCATTGCCTGCGATCTGAGCAGTGGTCTGCCAGACTTTGCACTTCTCCCTGGTAGCTTCAGCGCTGAAAGAGTGAATTTCTCCTTTCTCTAAAAGTGAAAGTGAAAGAGCTGCACGCGGCACGTCTTTTTAAAGATGGTTCGCCCGTGCCCTTCTGGATGTGGTAGATTTCTGTCATCATCTGATGGTCACGAACGCTGCTTTGTATGCCTGGGCATTCAGCATGCAGCAGCAGCGTTCGTGGATGACTCATGTTCCTTCTGTGGGAGCATGACCATCTCCACACTGAGGTCGAGGCTCAATGATCTCACTAGAGTGAGAGCCCCGGTCCCCCCTACTCGATCGGCTTCCTTCACGAAAGGGGGCCCGTCGACCCGGGGACCCGGCGATCTAACGGTGACGGTGTGGGATAGAGCCCCGACGATTCCTCGGGCCACACCTCCCGCCTCAGTGCGTGAGCCAGCGAGCGCCAGCTCGATTCAGTCGGCTGTCTCTTCGGCGGCGCCGGCTGCTTCTAGCAGCGCTCCAGATGATGATGTGATGTCTATCACTGCATCACTAGGCGGGCTTGAGTCCTCGGGAGAGGAAGATGCGGCTGCGTTGCCCCCTTCGGGAGTGCCAGCGTTGCCCGTGTCAGATCCCGAGCTGACGGCCATGCTGTCTCGAGCCGCTGGGAGTATCGGGCTAGAATGGAAACCTCCATCCTGCCCCGATCACTCGCGGATGGATAACTGGTATCTGGACAAAGCTGCCGCCGCAAGGCCACGGCCAACTCCGATACCTTTTTTCCCCGAGCTGCATGCGGAGTTATCGCGCTCTTGGGGGGCTCCTTTGTCCACTCGAGAGCGCGATCTCTCCCCCGCCTTTCCCCCCCTCGACGGTGGGGCCGCCCGTGGGTACACTGGGATGCCCCCGGTGGAGCGCTCTGTTGCGATGCAGCTGTGTCCACAGAGCGCCTCCACCCGTGGTCCTCCTAAGCACCCATCCAAAGCCTGTGGGTTCTCGTCTGCTATGGCGGCGCGAGCCTATAGAGCGGCGGGACAGGCGGCCTCCGCTTTGCATGCCATGAGCACTTTGCAGGTCTTCCAAGCGAAGGTGCTCAGAGACATGCACGAGGGCGGGACTGACTCGACGGCATTTAAAGAATTGCGGTCCGCCACTGACCTTGCTCTCCGGGCAACGAAAGTGGCCGCTCGCGCCGTCGGTCAGGTGATGGCCACTTCGGTGGTTCAGGAGCGCCATCTCTGGCTCAACCTGGCAGATACGCGGAGCGCTGAGCGGACTCGTCTGCTCGACGCTCCGCTCTCCCAGGTTGGCCTTTTCGGCGGTGCGGTCGAGGACTTCGCCCAGCAGTTCTCCACCGCTCAGAAGCAGACGGAGGCCATCAAACACATCCTGCCCCGGCGACCAGCTGCTGCCTCCACCCAGTCATCGGCGCAGGTGCCTCCCTCTGCTCGCCGCCGAGGACGCCCCCCTGCGGCTCCCCTCCCTCCCGCCCGGCCCCAGCAGCAGCCTTCACCCGGGCCCCGGCGTCGAGGAGGCCGCAGGCCGGCGTCACAGCCCCCTCAGGCCGCTCACCCCGCTAAACGCCAGGCCAAGCGAAGATCCTGACACGGGCCGCTCAGTGACGATCTCGAGTCTTTCCCAGGAGGCGGTAGCAGGCCCCCTCCTTCCCCCGGTGGAGGGCCGGGGGAGAATCTTTTGTTCTCAGCTCCCCGCTGCTCACCCACGGGTGGGCAGCACCCTGAACTGGTTAAAGAAAGACTTGACATCCTCACTGAGCTCACAGACTGGAGTGGGTGCGCTCGATGCCCCCGTGCGTCAGCCCACACACTCCTCTCTGTCTCTGAGGGCGCGGAAGGGTGCGTGTGTCGTCCCAGGGCTACACCAATCCCTTCCCCCTCTGTCGCCAGACCCCCGGCAGAACAGACCCCCGTGGAACGCTCCGCTTTCCCTGGTCCCTTCTGTCGGGGAGCGGGCTTCGACGCATCCGAGCGGGGTAACTCCTGCACGCGTGCCAGTCGACCCGCACCGCTGCCCCTCCGGGGGGACGTCTGTGGTTCGCATGACCCCGTTGGCTCATTTCCTGGAAGCCTGGCTAGCGCTTCCTGGGATATCCCGCTGGGTCATCAGAACGATCAGACTCGGCTACGCGATTCAGTTCGCACGGTCTCCTCCCCGCTTCACGGGAGTTCGCTCCACGATGGTCGGTGGCAATGCCCCAGTCTTGAGAGCGGAGATTGCGACCCTGCTGGCGAAGGGTGCAATCGAGACGGTCCCTCCAGCCGAGGTGAGGTCCGGGTTTTACAGCCCCTACTTCATTGTCCCCAAAAAGACCGGTGGGTTACGACCGATCCTGGACCTGCGCATTTTGAACCGTTCTCTCCATCGACTACCGTTCAAAATGCTCACGGCCAAACGCATTTTCGAATGTGTTCGGTATCAGGATTGGTTTGCAGCGATCGACCTGAAGGACGCGTACTTCCATGTGTCCATTTCACCTCGACACAGACCGTTTCTTCGGTTTGCCTTCGAGGGCCAGGCATATCAGTACGCCGTTCTCCCATTCGGGTTAGCTCTGTCCCCTCGCGTCTTCACGAAGATCGTCGAGGCAGCCCTTGTTCCCCTTCGCGAACACGGGGTTCGCATCCTGAATTATCTCGACGACTGGCTGATACTAGCACACTCTCGGGCTCAGCTTTGCGAACACAGAGACCTGGTGCTCCGGCACCTAGCCCGTCTGGGCCTTCGGGTCAACCGGGAAAAGAGCAAACTTTGCCCCGTGCAGAGGATCTCTTTTCTCGGCGTGGAGATAGACTCGGTCGCCATGTCCGCGCAGCTCACGAACGAGCGCGCGCACTCACTGCTGACTTGTCTTCGACAGTTCGAGGGCAAGAGTGCGGTTCCACTGAAACTATTTCAGAGGCTCCTGGGGCATATGGCATCCGCGGCCGCGGCAACGCCGCTCGGTTTGCTTCATATGAGACCGCTTCAGCTGTGGCTTCGCGATCGAGTCCCGAGGTGGGCATGGCATCGCGGCTCGCTCCGAGTCCCAGTGACTCCGGCATGCCGGCGAACCTTCTTCCCGTGGTCGAACCTCAGCTTCTTACGGACCGGCGTCCCTATTCAGCGAGTTTCCAGGCATCTCGTTGTCTCCACGGATGCATCTACCACGGGTTGGGGTGCCATGTGCAATGGGCATGCAGCCGCCGGTTCCTGGACAGGAGCCCAGCGCCTCATGCACATCAATTGCCTCGAGCTGTTGGCAGTACGGCTCGCCCTACACCGCTTCCGAGCGTTACTCAAGGGCCAGCATGTGCTTGTCCGCTCAGACAACACTACGGCAGTAGCGTACATCAACCACCAGGGGGGTCTACGCTCACGCCAGTTGTCGCAGCTCGCCCGCCACCTCTTGATATGGAGTCAGAAGCACCTGAGGTCCCTTCGTGCAGTGTACATTCCTGGAGACCGGAACTGGGCGGCCGACGAGCTGTCCCGGGTCCGTCCCCTCTCCGGCGAGTGGCGACTCCATCCCCAGTCGGTCCAGCTGATTTGGGACGAGTTCGGGGAGGCACAGATAGACCTGTTCGCCTCTCGGGACTCGTCCCACTGCGCCCAGTTTTATTCTCTGACCCGCGGCTCTCTCGGCTCGGATGCGCTGGCGCACAGCTGGCCACGGGGCCCACGCAAGTATGCGTTTCCCCCAGTGAGCCTCCTTGCACGGGTGTTGTGCAAGATCAAGGAGGACGAGGAGCAGGTCTTGCTGGTAGCCCCCTACTGGCCCACCAAGACGTGGTTCTCCGATCTCATGCTCCTCGCGACAGCACCTCCTTGGCCTATTCCTCTGAGACAAGACCTACTCTCTCAGAGACGGGGCACTCTGTGGCACCCTCGTCCCGATCTTTGGAGGCTGCACGTGTGGCTCCTGGACGGGACGAGGCAGGTTTGAGTTCGCTGCCACCTGCGGTGGCGGCAACCATCACTTCCGCAAGAGCGTCGTCCACGAGACACCTTTATGCGTTGAAGTGGAACCTCTTCGTCAATTGGTGCTCTTCTCGCGGAGAAGACCCCCGGAGATGTTCGATCAGTGTCGTGCTTTCCTTCCTGCAAGAAGGGTTGGAGCGCAGGCTGTCGCCCTCCACCCTTAAGGTTTACGTCGCGGCCATTGCCGCTTCTCATGAAGCAGTGGAAGGTAAGTCCTTAGGGAAGCACGACCTGGTCATCAGGTTCCTGAGGGGAGCGAGGAGGCTGCATCCGCCTCGTCCTCCCCTCGTACCCTCTTGGGACCTCTCGGTAGTCTTAAGTGCTCTGCAGAGGCATCCCTTTGAGCCTTTGCAATCGGTAGAGTTAAAGTTTCTGTCCATGAAGACAGCACTCCTGGTTGCATTGGCCTCCATCAAGAGGGTGGGGGACCTGCACGCATTCTCCGTTGACGAAGCGTGCCTGGAGTTCGGGCCGGCTTACTCTCACGTGATCCTGAGACCCCGGCCTGGATATGTGCCCAAGGTTCCCACCACTCCCTTCCGGGACCAGGTGGTGAACCTGCAAGCGCTGCCCCCGGAGGAGGCAGACCCAGCCTTGGCACTGCTCTGTCCGGTACGTGCGCTCCGCACCTATGTCGACAGAACGCAGTGTTTCAGGACCTCAGACCAGCTCTTTGTCTGTCATGGAGGGAGCCAGAAGGGAAGGGCTCTCTCAAAGCAACGGCTGTCCCACTGGATAGTGGATGCCATTGCTTTGTCTTACCAGCAGCAAGGCCTTCCGTGCCCCCTTGGTGTGACGGCCCATTCCACTCGGAGTGTAGCCTCCTCTTGGGCTTTAGCACACGGCGCCTCGCTAACAGACATCTGCAGAGCTGCAGGCTGGGCGACACCCAACACCTTCGCCAGATTCTATAATCTGCGAATTGAGCCGGTATCCTCTCACGTACTCGTTTCGGCCAGTTCTGGATCCGCTCAGGTGTCTTCGCTTGCTCGCCACTCCACTCCCCGGACTGGATAAGTGCGATATTTCCTCAGTTCTTCCATTGAAGTCTTGAGTCCTCCAGCACCGACGATGCGGGCACCACTGCGTTGCTCTGGATGCTAGCTAGGTGCCTCCATGCGCACGGTTCCCCATGGTAACCGTCTCATGTGTATTATCCACTGTAAGCCTCTCTGAGCATGTGTCTTCCCTTGGCAAGCCATCTGCCACCCCTGGAGTTTAAATCAGTAGCCACCTGCGGTTGGTACTCCAGTGTTCCATATGCGTTCCTATGTATCCATATGTGTATTCATAAGTCCTCCCTTCGGTAGGCAGCTGGTAGCATGTCCCCTTCGGGATATGTTTCCCAGTGTACCTTGGTAATCCTGTGTCAAAGTCGGATCCCCAAAAAAAAAAAAAAAAAAAAGAGGTAAGGCTCGGGGGTTCAGTCTTTCGCAGGGCACTGGAAGACAGCTTGAAGATGGCGTGATGGCACAGACCCCCAATCTCCGTCACTTCTGACGTAACTCGAAGTGACTACGAAAGGGAACGTCTCGGTTACGTATGTAACCCTCGTTCCCTGAGTAGGGAACGGAGACGTTACGTCTCCCTGCCACTTCTGCTGTATCGCTGGGTAGAGGCCGAGTTCAGTCTTGGCTCCTCAGCGAAGACATACTGCGGTTGCGTTCACTTCCTCCTTTTATACTCACGGAGTAGGGCGGAGTACGCTATGCAAATTTCCGCAGCCCCAAGGCATTGCATGCCATTGGCTCGTGTTTTATGTAAAGACTCTGGGTCGGTTCTGATCAGGGGGGAATTTGCATATCATAATTAATAATTGATAATTAATAATTATTCATACAGATTTGGATCAGACCGGTCTTACATGTTAATTTATTAATTTTACCCATATGCATACATGTGCATCCCCGCAATCAACCACAAATTAATTGTTATTGATTGCAAGGACCACGTTTTACAAGACAGGCAAAATCAATTAGCTCAATTAAGTTATATAGCTTGTGAAAACAAATTCTGTGGCCACTAGAATCTGCCTTCCCTGCTCTATAACCAAATACCCTCTTAGGTATTTATAGTTCTGTAAAGCGTGTAGCTTTAAATTGACATTTCATTGACCCGTATTATGAGCAAGACAATCAGTCAAGGTAAGCATATCTTGCATTTAATAAAGTTACTACTTAAGCATTCACTACGTTACAATGATACATGTATTTACAAACATTAAAACACAAACTAAGACGACGCAGAGCGTTTAGACAATGGATACGCGCAAGTTAAGTGAGTTTGAGAGAGAGAGTGAGAGAGAGAGTGAGTTGTAAGAGAGAGAGAGAGTTACGTTCATCAAAACAGTCAGTTAACCTTTCTTGACACCCCAAAAACATCTTCTTAATGCTTCTTAGAAGCTCTAAAAGAAGGTATACTTGCAAGGCACATGTGGTCTGTGTGAGTCGTGGGCTCGTTGCTCGACCCGTTCGGGCCACGTGTCGGCTAGAGGTGCGCCGGTCCAGCGCGCGTGCGTCACGTGAAGCGCGGCCGCGGCATGTTGGTGCGGCCCGTCCCGGCTCGTTCATGGCTGCTTTGTTCCGTGGGGAGTCACGTGGCGTTCGTCGGCATTTAGCGCCAGTGTTTGAAAGGCTGAGAGTCTTTGAGGTGACGTTACCCGAGGAGATAGTTCGGCAAAGTCCACTTCCTTTCCTGGAAGACGAACTTGGTAGTCCACTTGAGGAAAAGATGAAACTTTTAGACGAACAAAAGGAAAGACCCATGGTTGGATCAGAGTCCCGTGAGGTTTACATGTTGAGCGCTGGAAAGTTCAGAAGAAGAGAGAGGGCGGACCTGCGTTCTCACATTTATCACCTTGGAGAAATCCATCCCCTTCCTGTTGGCTTGAGCCAATCGGAGAGTGGATGTTGCAGGCGGGAAGCTTTCTTTTGTTCCTCAGCGCGCGCTTCTCGTGGAAGGGGGTGTGTTAAATGAGGGTTTTGCAATAGCAATTTGATCTTCATTGGCAGTACAACGAATTAAAAATACACTTTACTTTACATCTCTATGCATATTCGAGTGTTTCATTCAATAAGCATTCTAGAGATATCAAGGAACATTATGTTATATCAAAGCAATATACACTTATGTTTCAAATGCATGACGAAGGTATTTTTAATTCCTATTTAAACTGTGATCAAACAAAGTTATTTCACTGTGACATGGGGAAGACACATATACATAAAAACCATTGAAAACATTTTGTTGAATGTTTTTAAACACCAAAAGTCCTTCTCTTTGTTCAAAAACATTCCACACATTCCGATGTGTGGGGGAAGTGAAAGGTTTGTGTGTGTGTGTGTGTATGTGTTGATGTAACTCGCCTGGCCAAGATTCATTACATCTCCCCCTTTTCGTTAGGTGAAGTCCTTGTGTGACTTCATCGAACGACACCATCGCAATGGACGGATGGCAGGTGAATCATGAGGGTCAGGTGGCAGGCGGCGGCTAGGCTGAGGTAGGGGCTCAGCTTGCTGAGGTTTGACGCAGTCTCCAGCGTGGTACCCTCTTCCTGAGGGTCCCGTGGTGGCTGTGGAGGTTTGCATTTCCTTGCCTCTTGTGCAGCGTGGATGTCAAGTGTCAGGGTGTGGTTGATTACCGTAGAGGTACCCAGTGCAGAATCAGCTGCAGTCCAGGATTGGACTACCGGTGAGGCAGTTGTGCAGTGCACCAGGTGTGCAGTTGAGACACAGCGGTCACTGGGAACAAGTCCAGTTTGGCTGGACCCCTTCTATCATCGTTCATAATTCCAGTTCTGGAATCAGGGTGAAATCGTGGGTTTCGTCCTGGCTGGGACTTGACTCAGGCTCGGTTGCAGCAGGGTAGCTCGGGTCTTGGAGCAAAGGCTGCTTGGTGAATTTTAGCAAAGTCATTCTGGCAGACAGTGAACAGTTGTCTCGCTGGAGCTCACTTGTCTGGTTCAGTAGAATGCTGTGTGCGTTGCGGATTTATCACAGTTCCTTTCAATTTCTTGATGGTCTGTGAGGAGGCACTCTGTGTTGTGAGTTACCTTTTGGCTGTGGAATTTCAGTTCGTTTGGTTGCTGGACAGGCCGGTGTTTGACTGCGTACTGACAGCAGCGGCGTGGGAGTCCATTTAGCTCTGCTTGCGTGGCAGTCGACCATATGCTGCCTGATGTCGGACCCGGCGGTGAGGCGGTCGACAGTAGCTGTCCTCTGGTTGGCTGGAGGCACAGGAAGACGACCACAGCAGCATCCTGTAACAGAGACAGGGGAGAGAGAGAGAGAGAAAGGGAGGAAAGAATTCAGCGGCTGTCGGCTGGGACAGTCTGATGCCTTTGAGGATGCCGAGATGTCCTGGTGCTGCGGTGTGCAGCCCACATGGTGCGTGACTGGGCATACACTGGCATATCCCCCTTTCTGCACCGTGGCAGCACAAGCCGTGGCGAAGTGATGTCACGAGGTGCATGAAACTGAGCTGTAGGGCCGTTGAGCAGCATGTTCTTGGTGTGCTGCCTGATGTGTCCGACGGCAGGCTTGGGAGGTTGGAGGGGTAAAGAGGTGGTAGTTTCAGAGTTCATTTGGTTAGTCAAAGTCTTTAGTGAGCTGAAAGGTGCAGAGTAGCAAGTTCACCTCTCCATTTGGTGCTGAGGCTGTGCCTTCATGGCTGGCTGCGGGAGTTCTTGTGACCTCTGTGACCTGCCAGTTAGGTTCTCTTGACCTGTATGACTGGAGGGGGAGGGGTTCTTGAACTTGAGCTCAGGCATTCAGTTGTTTAAAGTCTATTAAAGGCTCAAAGCGATCTAACAGATCTTGGGCAATCAGAAGTGGGTACGTGATCGTTCGTGATCGGTACCCTGGGTGAATCAGGCTCATAGGACCAAATGGATGAATGGGAGCAACCTGTTTTGAGCCAGAAGTTGTTTTGGCTGTAGGGTTTTCATTCAGCTCACATGTTTGGGCTTTGAGAGTGCGTTCTTGACTCTTAGCTTTAGCGGTGAGTCTTTCGAAGAGTTGGGCTGACATTAGCGTGATGTTTGAGCTAGTGTCTGAGAGGCCTTCGAGGCTCAAATGATTGTCTCTCGTGGTGGCTATGTAGAGTCTTTTGTGCCACCCCCCTTTTGTTTAGGGTTCCCAGAAGTTTAGGCATCTGGGCTGGTGTTGTGATCGATGAGCGGTTAGGACCGGTCTTGTGTGGGACACCGGACTGTCATGCTCAGGTTGTGCAGCTGTCAGTTGTGGTGGCTGCTTGGTGTTGTCGCTTTGTGATGCGACCGTGAGCTCTGTGGTCTGATGCTGACGAGCAGTGTTCTGGGTGTCTGGCTTGGGTCTTGCGCTGAGACATAGGATGTCTGACTTGTCTCCTTGTGATGTCTCGTGCAGAAACGCTTTCAGCACCTTCAGGATTTCTGCCGTCTGTGACGTGGCTGCACTGTTGTTATCTGATGTGTGCTCAGACTTGTGCTTACCAGTGGCGTGTTGAGAGGGTACCGCTCTGGGCTGGTTGGGCTTGAGTGTCTTGGTGCTGGGCGGTCCATTCTGGGTCGCCGGCTGGCTTCCAGAAATGTTTCAGAGCTCTTGCTCTGGGGCGTTAGATGAGCACCATGACTGTTGTGTTGCCCTCTGCTGGCCTGGAACGGTTTAACTCTCAGTGAAGGTGTTAATGATGTATGGGGTGCCTTCTAGGGGCAGCTCTGAGTCGTGCTCAGAGACAGGTTAGTCTGAGGGTTTTTACACAGTCTTTTCGGACAAAGCCTTTGCTTAATGTGAGCTTTGCGGGCCCAGTCTCGTAGCTGAGGTAGACAGGCTACAAGCACAGGCCAGGGTGCTTATCGACTAACTCACTGTGGGATGCAGGTTTTAAGGGAACAAAGTTCTGAAACTGGTATCCTTTTCATACCTGATGGTTTGCTTCTCGAAGTAGGCTTGCCGAAGTCGGTGGAGTTTCAAGTCGGTCTTACTTGATGTCCACGGTGGTGATAACCCTTTGTCTGATTCTGGATCAGGGAGTTAAGCGATCAAAGCTGATTGCAACAGCTGGTAGTCCATTTTGACAGTCTCTGTTTGACGATCTAGGAAGCTGTGCACCTCGCGACTGGACGTAATCCATATCACGCAGAATCTGTTTCATGCAGTCATGTTGGTTAGACAGTTTGCAAGTGAAAGTCTTGTCTGCATGTCGTGGGTAGATGCAGGGTCCTGAGTGAATCTTGGGACCTTTCTGGTTTGCTTTGTTGCATCCTTTTTGGAGCCATGCCGTGGTTTGGGGCAGTGGTTCCTTGGCAGGTTGAGGTCTGTTTAAGCAGGGGCTCTGTGGCATTCTGGCACACTTGTTGTGAGTGACTAATGCATGGCCCTAAAAGTTCAGAACTACTGCTTAATAAGTTAGTTAAGTGTTTAGCATGAAGCTATGTGTCTCTTGTGTCCTTATCTTAGCTGTCAATGTTAGGGCTAAGTTTTGTGTGGTTCCGAGCGTATTTCCTGGAAAGGACATATCCGAGATGAAATAAATAACGTAAGGTGGTCCTTATGACTAAATTATTTCTCTGGACTTAGCTGGTGGTCCACTATGGCTCGACGAAGTGAACAATAATAGGGAAAGGACCGCTTTCTTATTTAAATTCTGCTTATTATCGACCCTCAGGACTCTAGTAGTGCCCTAGTAAATTGTTGAAATTACTTGCGTTGCAGGGTCACAAACGAGTGCATTGGTTGAAACTAAGCCAAAATAACAAATAAGGGGGTCTCTGTTTCCTTTCTGGGCCCTATTGGGAATAGAACCACACTTGGACAAGAGAGGAAATGAAATTAAATCATATAGATGACCTAAGGGAATAGCTGCTTGCTATTATCATCAAGGTCGAAGGGAAGAAATAATCAATGAGGCAAAATAAAATTAAAATTAAAGCAAAAGGAAATAAAGTGATCAAAACACGGGAATGATCTGAGGTCAAGAGTGTTCAGTGGCATTAGTGACTAAACTTTGGATTTGCTTTGATCAACACTATAGTGGGTTGTAGCGGTTGGGTGTTCAAAACCACATTGTGTGTCCCTCCAAAGCTTTAGTCAACATGCCGATGAAAATTCCTACGGTTACACGCGTTATTCTGTAGTTAGTTACGCAGTTTTCATGTAGTTAAACTTAAGTTTAATTAACAAGGCATCTGCGAAGTTCGTCCTTAACGGTTAGCAAGGAGTATTCCTAACCCTGTGAAGGTAAACTTTAGCTAATAAGAATGGTAAACATGGAAAGTGAGTAATTTAAAACCCTAACTGGTGTTGAGAAAGTATTCTAGAATACTTTGCACTGTGGAACACGAGCGGTGAGTAAGGGTTCACGTAAATGATGCTAACTCTTAACTGTGGAGGTTATTCAGCTTAGCTTATGTTGGATGGGAGCTAGGTAAGGTTAGCTTAGCCTAAGTTAGCTTGATGCTAAGCTAGGTTAGCTTAGCCGGAGTTAGCTTAGTGCTGGGTTAGTTTAGCTTAGCCTAAGTTAGCTTGATGCTAGGCTAGCCACCCAGGCTGGTTTGCTTACAAAAGTGACATTACAAGGTAACACTTCCTGTGACAAGTTGTTGTCATGGGAACCAGAGCGTGTCGCTAGGCTAGGTTAGCTTAGCCACCCAGGCTGGTTTGTTTACAAAAGTGACATTACAAGGTAACACTTCCTGTGACAAGTTGTTGTCATGGGAACCAGAGCGTGTCAGAGCAATTCAACAGTATCTGAAGAATGTCTGTATATTTTACATGAATCATGCACGTTTTAATGGGTTAAAAGGAGGCGCCTATACTTTATGATTTTCAAGAACTTTGGTTGCATTCAGTAAAACGCAAATGTGTTTTGGCATTTGCTGATTTTCTCATGGAACTCTGTTCTTTACTTTACACGTCTTCTATTTGTTTACAAAGTAAGGAAATAGATTTGCTGCAAGTCAAAGCTTGTCTTGTTCTATTTGTTTACAGAGTAAGGAAATAGGTTTGCTGCTGAGTCAAAGCTCGTCTAAGCATATATAGGTACGTCTCTCTCATGCATGAGTGTTAGCTCTTCCGCGAGTAACTTGTTTTGATCGTTTGGTGGCTTTCTGCTTGTCGATGCAGCTAAAATTTAGGTGAATTACATCAATCTAACAATAACATTAAGGCCTTTACTTCGTAGAAAGGGGGAGCGTCTCCCAGGTCTACCTACATATAACTCTGTCCTGGGCTTCCTTCGTCAGGAACAGGTTTAGTCATACCGCGATTTGGATTTCTTTTTACCCAAAGCAGAATAGATATCGGTACAGATAACAAGCTGCTGGGGTGATACCTTTGTTACACAGACTTACGCTTTAATGCTGAAGTTCTTGATATCAGTTGGGACTCTAAGGCTGTTTTTTTTTTTAAAGTAGAGATGTCAATTCCAGCTATTTGTTTTATCTGCATTTAGATAAGCCAGCGATCAAGATGCGTGTTGCATGTTGCGTTTTAGTTGGGTCGCGATGATCGAGTGCACGCCTGTAGGTTAACAATAGTTAAAACTCGGGTGATTTTACTACACTCTGTCGTCAGGGTAACGTACTGTATGCCCTGTTCGGAGTTGGTGTTTTCTGTAACTCTTCACTGTCATGGAACCTAATGTTTAACGGTGCTGATTTAAACAACATCTAGAAACTGTCTGTTTCAAAAGAGTCGTGCATAGTCCGTCGGCCGTTGAGGCTTACATGCCTATCTCAGATTCCTTTAACTTAGTAAAATTCTAATTCTACAAACGCAGAGTCTTGCACGGTGTTCGTGCTGTGTGTCTTCTGGTTCTGCAGTTCAGAATAATTTGGGGTTTGAGGAATTTTTACTGGGGGCCTTCACGCCTCGTTGAGTGGGCATGGTGTGGGGCCGAGAGAACTATGGTGACTGACGGGTTTTTGGAGGGAAAGTTTCTTGAAACTGGCGTCCTCCTCAGTTACATGTTCGTTATAAGTTCCACAGAAAACTCGTTCGGAGCCGGTGGTGATGGTACAGGCCCTCCGGGGTCTGTCTTGCTGGGTGTCGGTGTCGCGTTCACCGGTTGGAGACAGCAGGTGAAAGGTCACCGTCTTGTAGATTGTCAGAGATGTTGTGGAAGGCGGGCTTTTCCACCCCCCCTTTTTCAGCTCTTGTGCATTGGCTGAAATGTGCAGACTGGTCAGGGGAAGCTTGTGGTGTGTGTCCTTCCCTTTCCAGTCATGCTGCAGTCTATCAGAGTGTTGCAACTCTGTGGGTCAAGTTCGTGTTCGAGATCTTGTCTCTGCTGAACGAGCTTGTGGGTGGTCGCACGGGCCTCTTGCGCAGGCCGTGGCTTTTGAGTCTCTTTCAGTTCAGTCTCTGCTCTTTGCAAGAGACTTCACTTTGTCGGAGTTTCTCGTTGAATTCTTTTTAGTTCTTTTCTCTGACTATTCTTCTTCAGTCTATGTAGAAAATTAGACAGGGCAGTTTGAAGTCTTTCCACTTCCTTCGGTAGCTCGGGGTAGTTGTCATCCTCGGCGTTACAACCTTGTGCTCCAGGGCGATGCGGCTCCTTTCGCGGAGGCGTGCGTGTGCGTTGAGCTGGTGAGCGAGGTTGTGACGTGTCTGGCCCAGTCTTTGTCAGCTGCTCTTGGCTTGGGGCTCTGAGTCGCTGGTGGCTTTGGGCAGGGATGGAGATGTCATGAATCTCAGCCATGTCTCCAGGTTGTCCCAGGTCGTCCCAGCGGGTTGTGGGACTGTGGGACTGGAACATACTGGCTTCACTGTGGACGAGAGGAACACAACACACACAGACAGACCAATGCCAGTTCGACTACGTTTAACGAGCTATAATACAGGCTAAGCCGTATATGAGAATTTTGGTTAACTGATGCAGACAGTTAAACCGTTTGGTGGGACAATTTGGGTAGGTCATCATGGGTCTGAATGAAGGTTTTTGACAGGGCGCTAGCTTAGGGGTCACCTGTTGGTGCTAACGACTTGGTTGTCAAACTATTCTTCAGCTTTCCTTGGTGTGTCAGAGAGGTTCTGTCTCTAGGTGAACTGAAAGGAACAGAGCACAACAGAACAGAGCAATGGCAATCTAGCAAAGTTTGAAGTAACATGCAACCATCAGAGATGGGGAGGTCTGTACTAAAATGGCAGTAGTACACCAGCAGTGTTAGAAAGGGGAAGAAGAGAAGGCCTAAGCCTGTTTGGAGCCGGTTTGTGGCTCGGAGAGGAGGAAGCCAACCACTTCAAATTACCAGGGGAATCTCTAGGTTCTGTGGCAAATAGTAAGTGGATGGGTTTTAATACCTTTTCTAGTTTGCCTGGGGTGAAATGAGGTCATTCTGGCCGGAGTCAGCATCGTGGTTGGTCCTTCTGTCGCCCCACACATGACAGCAGTGTCCCAGGCCCTTCGGTGCATCTGTACCGAGGTGCGCCCTCTCAAGCAACTTGACCTTGAACACAACCGGCGGTGCCAGATTGGTGATATCGTGTTGCGGGCTGCACCAACAGAAGATACAGAAAAGTCCGAGACTCGCGCTCAGTCAGTGATGGTGACGCAGATCAGACGAACCAGCTCGCTGGACCCCAGGCAGAGATGACTGTCAAATCATCACAGCACGAGAGAGATTTCTTCTTGCAAACACAAAACAGAATGAAGAACAAGTGTACTTCAATGTGAATTAAAGCTCCTTTATCTAAATCAAATTGAGTGTTTTTGTAGAAAAATCAAAGGCAACAGCTTTACTAAAATTATGGTATAAACAAAAAGGAAATTATGACAATGTTACTTATCAGAATAACCTAGCCTCCATTCAGGAAAGGGATAGAGTGCCGCAATGAAGAACACAGGAGGAAGCGAGCTGTAGTGGCGGGTTTTGGCCACTAAGGGTTTTGGGCCACTTCCTGCTAGTGTTTCACCGGGCTGACAGAGAGCTTGATTTAAATTGCATTCAAACTGATTTAAACACAATTCAAATTGAGCAAATGCATAGGGGTTAAGTAACCATTAGATTAGTAAGGATACAGTTGTACCGAGACCAGATCAAAATTATTAAAAATAATTTGAGGAGGAAATATAAAAATAAAGCCATAAACAATTCCCAATGGGAAATGAGAGAATTAATTCAAATTAACTTCGAAATTTGTCTGTTTCAAACCAAATTTGAATAAGTGTAGGAAATTAAAGGTTGGTGTCATATTTGATGATAATCACGATTACGGTGAGGGATCAGTGATAACCAGAATACAACCAACAGAGAGAGCCATGCAAAAACAGAGTGATGTTAGCTGATGACTTAGCAAAAGGGGCTGCCACAAGGGGGCGCTTTCCTCTAAGTGGTCATCAGAAGCTGCTAAGACTTAATTCTGAATTTTAAATTCAAACGTGGTTTGAACCAAATTCAAAACAAATGCACACAGTCAAGGTAAAGAAAATCATGTTATTACAACGAGGCTGTAAATTGCACATGCATTGAAAGTTAGAGAAACTAGTTCAAAATTTCAGTAAGAAAATAGGAATTTTCTAACAGAGAATTTTGAGGAAAAGATGACCTAGCTGTTAGTGTCCACACGATGGCGCCACTGCGCTCACACGGGGTAAAGTCAGGACACCGGTGGAAATTTGATACTGCAAAGCACTCAAGGGCGCACCCTAGTGTCTGGCAGTAGTATTACAACCAGCCCCCTGACCCGGTGATTTATTCAGAGGGAGTGGAGCGTTACCACCCTCCCTGCTGTATAATCACAAATATTACGGAATTTTAAATCTCGACGGATTTCTTTCCGGTACTATATTTTACAAACACGTTTGGCAGGATTTTTTTTTTTTTACTGCGTTGTGCAAAAGAAAACAGGAATTACTCGTCTGTTTCAAAACTCCAAATAACATTTATCACAACTAGTATTAATGATTGGAATGTTTTCAGTTTTGGATTTTTTGGTGCTATATTTGTTTAAAACACGTTCGCAGGTTTTCTTCGCTGCATTGTGCAAAGGAAAACAGGAATTACTCGTCTGTTTCCTGCTCCAACAGGCATATATCAAATAGCACTTATGATAATATGCTTGACGGTTTTATACATTGAGTAGCTAAGTCAATGTTTTTTTCAACCAGGAGCTTATCGTTACTCTAACGATTATAATATAAGGCCTTTTAAGAACAGTAAAAGAGCATCGTTTTACCGATCTTGTCTTCGACACTATTCAGAGAATTTCGTCCGGACAGTGGAGTTAAAATTATTAAAAGTGTCGTTTATGCACAGAGGTTTCTCTTCCATCTGTGCCAGAACAAATTTAATACTATGGAAACTGCAGTTTATTTTTAACAATTAACAGTGACTAAAATGTTTGAACATTTAGCAGCTTGTTAAATGTGCTTGACTGAGGCGGCTTTCGTGCCCAGCTCAATCATATCGTGAGTTCGCAAAGCGTTCACTCCGATGCGCGCGTGTAATATTAAATATTACATAAACAATATTAAATAACAATATACACATTAGCTTGAAATTGATTGCTCATAAACAAGTTTGAAATGCTCAGCATTCTCCACCATAATGTAAAGACTCTGGGTCGGTTCTGATCAGGGGGGAATTTGCATATCATAATTAATAATTGATAATTAATAATTATTCATACAGATTTGGATCAGACCGGTCTTACATGTTAATTTATTAATTTTACCCACATGCATACATGTGCATCCCCGCAATCAACCACAAATTAATTGTTATTGATTGCAAGGACCACGTTTTACAAGACTTTTAGATCTTACAATTAGCTCAATTAAGTTATATAGCTTGTGAAAACAAATTCTGTGGCCACTAGAATCTGCCTTCCCTGCTCTATAACCAAATACCCTCTTAGGTATTTATAGTTCTGTAAAGCGTGTAGCTTTAAATTGACATTTCATTGACCCGTATTATGAGCAAGACAATCAGTCAAGGTAAGCATATCTTGCATTTAATAAAGTTACTACTTAAGCATTCACTACGTTACAATGATACATGTATTTACAAACATTAAAACACAAACTAAGACGACGCAGAGCGTTTAGACAATGGATACGCGCAAGTTAAGTGAGTTTGAGAGAGAGAGTGAGAGAGAGAGTGAGTTGTAAGAGAGAGAGAGAGTTACGTTCATCAAAACAGTCAGTTAACCTTTCTTGACACCCCAAAAACATCTTCTTAATGCTTCTTAGAAGCTCTAAAAGAAGGTATACTTGCAAGGCACATGTGGTCTGTGTGAGTCGTGGGCTCGTTGCTCGACCCGTTCGGGCCACGTGTCGGCTAGAGGTGCGCCGGTCCGGCGCGCGTGCGTCACGTGAAGCGCGGCCGCGGCATGTTGGTGCGGCCCGTCCCGGCTCGTTCATGGCTGCTTTGTTCCGTGGGGAGTCACGTGGCGTTCGTCGGCATTTAGCGCCAGTGTTTGAAAGGCTGAGAGTCTTTGAGGTGACGTTACCCGAGGAGATAGTTCGGCAAAGTCCACTTCCTTTCCTGGAAGACGAACTTGGTAGTCCACTTGAGGAAAAGATGAAACTTTTAGACGAACAAAAGGAAAGACCCATGGTTGGATCAGAGTCCCGTGAGGTTTACATGTTGAGCGCTGGAAAGTTCAGAAGAAGAGAGAGGGCGGACCTGCGTTCTCACATTTATCACCTTGGAGAAATCCATCCCCTTCCTGTTGGCTTGAGCCAATCGGAGAGTGGATGTTGCAGGCGGGAAGCTTTCTTTTGTTCCTCAGCGCGCGCTTCTCGTGGAAGGGGGTGTGTTAAATGAGGGTTTTGCAATAGCAATTTGATCTTCATTGGCAGTACAACGAATTAAAAATACACTTTACTTTACATCTCTATGCATATTCGAGTGTTTCATTCAATAAGCATTCTAGAGATATCAAGGAACATTATGTTATATCAAAGCAATATACACTTATGTTTCAAATGCATGACGAAGGTATTTTTAATTCCTATTTAAACTGTGATCAAACAAAGTTATTTCACTGTGACATGGGGAAGACACATATACATAAAAACCATTGAAAACATTTTGTTGAATGTTTTTAAACACCAAAAGTCCTTCTCTTTGTTCAAAAACATTCCACACATTCCGATGTGTGGGGGAAGTGAAAGGTTTGTGTGTGTGTGTGTGTGTATGTGTTGATGTAACTCGCCTGGCCAAGATTCATTACATTTAATACTCGAAGAGGATTGGCTTTCTATGCGAAATCCCCCAATCTCCGTCACTTCTGACGTAACGTCTCCGTTCCCTACTCAGGGAACGAGGGTTACATACGTAACCGAGACGTTTCCAAGAGACATTACCGGCTGTCGTTGAAACAATGGAGGATGCTGTACAGATCACCGAGGGCGGGGTCTATGGCACAACCACACTGTCAATCAAACCCCTTGCTCAATTCTACGTCACAAAGAGCTGAATCTTAGAACAGCTCTTTCTGAGACAGTGCATATGATTTATTGAGATTGTAAAAAAAAAAAAAACACTGGGTGGATTTTTATCATTCTAGGGTGGTTTTTCTCACACACTGCCAACACACATTTATGTTCAAACACCATGTAAAAGTGAATTTTCCATAATATGTGCCCTTTAACATGTAAACTCGTGAATTGATGTTCTGTGTTCTGGTTGAAAAGGTCTCTCACACATGTCCAGGTTCATAGAGTCAATCTGTTCGGAGGAAAGAAGCCATCCTCCTGATCAATCCTGAGCTTCATAAGTGCCTCTAAATTATTTCAGAAGCTCAAAGACTTCCTCTGTATATCCTTATAACTAAATTTTTTAGTTTTGCCGCATAAATGTCCCTTGTTATTTTCTGTGACATTACAACGTCCATGGATACGTTTAAAATGTCTGACAGCAGCATCTCTAGCCTAATCATGAAAGTAAACTGTTAAAGAAAACATTGATAGCCTACATCATCACAATAAAGAAATCACCTGGAAAGTTATGAGGACCGGTAGAGGTAAGATAAATCTAAGAAAAAAATTAGTTGATTTGTGCGTAGGCTAGGCCTACATGATTAGGCTATTCAGATATTGTGAGAGCTGATCCGTGCATCACAGAAATGTAGCTCTATAATCGTGACAAAATGCTGCAAACAGCTGCTGACATCGAATTATTAGGCACACAGAGCATCCTCTGAATTCAGCACTAACCTAGGGCCTATAGCCTACCACGAAGCAAGATTTGAGTTTATCAAGGTAACTTCGGGGTTAACCCTGGGTTTTTACTACCACGAAGGTGGTTCTCTTCTTACCGGGGTAGATCACCATGGTAACTTACGCTGAACGGCTAGCCTGCTCTGGAGTAGGTTATGTTTCAGATAGGCTAAGAGATAAACTCTATGAAAACGCCGCCTACTGACCAATCAGCTCTCTGAAAAATGACATCACCATCTGTAGGAAATTCCACAGACTGTTTTAGCCAATAGGCTGCTTTATGTTTGCTGCAGTGATATGGAGGAACCAAAAAACTCTTCAGCGATATCATCCCACAGAGATTGGTTAAAAACCCTTACATTATTGTAGGCCTACAGGTTTTTACAGTATCCTAAGCCTATAGGCTACTAACCTATAAAACCTATAGGTTTTTTGTTATTTGTTCCTCCGTTTCACACAGCCGTTAAAATAAATGGGTTTAATTTTCCTTATGTGAGCTGAATATTATGAGCAGTTTGGTAGGGATATATTTATTTTAGGTTAGGCCTAGTTATCTTAAAGTCTATCAGACTGGTCATGTTCGCCCCACCTTCTGCGATATGGGCGCAGGCAATGAGGTGAGTTTTTAGCAGCCTAAATGTTGAGATTCAGTCTTTCAACCACTATTTGAGCTCATTTTATGGCATTGGTGGATTTTTCGTTTCATTGCTTTATGAAGTTAATTTAGAAGAATATTTGTTTTGAGCAGTTTTGAGTGAGTTAAATAAATCAATCAAATTTTTGAAGTGACAAGAAGTTTTTTAAAGTCAGGTGGAACGACCATTTATTCAGTGTCCGAGATTTTAATGTGGAAACGCCGACACACAGCCGAGCTGAAAGAATAAGGCTGATATTTGTATACAGCTCATAAGAACGCATTAAATCAACAAATTATAGACTACGCCTGTTCATTAGGCATCACACTCTCTGAGATTTTCTGTCTCCCTGCATGTGTTGTATTTCTGTAGTGTTACAATTTGCTCTTCGTTTGTAAAATAGGCTATGACGCTCTGCTGACAGTGGACTTATTTATGTCTGTGATTGGTCATCTGCTGCTAACACCACCTCTTTTATGTGAACACATGGGATTGGGAAACCCTGGGTTGACTTACAGAGTAGATAACCAGCTTCGTGGTGACGCTGATCTCGATTGTTAGGGTTAGTGAAGCCAGATTACGAAACATATCCTGGGTATGTTGAACTCGCTTCGTGGTGCAGGTCTCTGCTTTGTTTTATGGTGTTGTTTAGTGCCCATTGTGTAGTCTGCATGTGTGATTTGCGCCCTGTCAATATGGGGGTGCTGCATCACACCTCCGCACCTCCCTTCCCGCGCCCTTGACAGTATGCTATAGCCTTGCTGATGTTTACTTTTTCTTTACAGGAGATCAGCAAGGCATGCGAGGTGGTGGGTGCCTTCGGGGTCATGGATGTACCAGATCCTGGAATGCTCAGAATGCTGTTGGAGAATGAACGGAAGGTTTTTAATATGTCATGCCTGACTTTGCTGTGCTAGGTGTGCTCACTTCACCATGAACAGAAGATGTTGGGCCGGTCTTCTACTCCCAGCCTGAAGAGGGAGCTGTTTGTTTCCGGTCCACCAGACAGCAGCTGATGGGAGGGACTGTTTAAAAGCATCTCCTGCCAGTTGTTTGGTCTGCTCTGTGCTGTGCGTCTCGGCTTTGTTCGGGCTGCCAGGCAGGCAGCAACTCCACCATATTTTCTTTTGCTTTGTTTGCATTACACATAGTTTACACTTTACTGATCTGCACTGCATTTTGATTAGTTTTTTCTTGCTTCTCATACACTGACTTAATGCATTTCTTGATTTGAATTATGATTTCATTTCATCATTTAATGTTTAAATAAACTATTTTTTGATTTAACTTTACAAACGGTGTGGTCTCCCCTATGTCACTGCTACTGTGAGCTAGGTAGACGTGACAAATAAAAGAAGAAATCTGGAAGCCTTTTGAGGCCGAATTCACCAGCCCGCCAATTGAAGTAAAGATTACTTTGGTTGGGAACAAGATCTCAGCAATTACATTGGCAAAATCGTAACGTAGGCATAGGCCTACCTTAGTTCTGCAGAGTTTTGTTTACATCAGGCTAATTGAAGTGTATGGCTGTTTAATAGCAATGTTTAGCTTATAGCCTATTTATTTGTGTTATGTTTTATATGTGTTTTATTCCATAGCCTATATCAAAACTTGATATTATATTTATTTATTGGTAGGTATATACATGCATTTACTGTTATATTCTATTATATGGAAATGTTATGTATATTTGTTATTTATTCCATGAAATTAAAACTTGACATTTGAAATGGTCTCCATTATTTCAGGTCTGTGTACGTTGCGTTCATTCATTTTTTGATTTGATATTGAAAGTAGAAAAATGAGAAAACGGCTCATTTATTCTTTTTTCCTTTTTCCAAAACAATAAAAAAATGAGAATTCGGCTTGAATTTTTATATTTTTATGTTCAGGGATAGAAAATGGAAAAATGGATTGAATATTCGATTTCCACGTGTGGGCACGCATGAAACGCCCCTTTCCGCTGGTTGGTCAACCAAATATCAACACTTTCAGCTCTTCCACAGTTTTTAACAGTTTCCACAGAATAACAGTCCTCCGCTGCTGGACTGATTCTTTAACACAAATCGCGCTGAGCAGGGACTAGAAAGGGTTTTCTTGATTCAATGATTCAATGTCCCAAATATAGCCAAGTGGTTCATGAATGAATCATTCGTTTTGAACGAATCGGTTGAATGAATGACTCACTGACTGACTGACTAGAGACAGTTACGTGCTGCCACCTACTGGGGGTCTTACTCTCATAATAATCTAAGTATTGTTTCATTTAGTCATTAATTTCATATTTAAAAGGCTATTCAAAATGTTATATTTTAAACGTTCTTTCATAATACTATGTAATTGTAATTACTGTGTAAATCCTCTGAGCAGCATTAAACAGTTAATAGTAGGCTAATAGGTCTACATGCCAGTTCAGAATTCAGATGCAGCTTCTTTGGTTGATACCATAGACAATAAAAAAAAAAGATAATAATTTAATTTGATTGGTAACAGCTTATTGTCTTATTATTCTAATTGAATTTGTCGATTAAATTTCCTTTTTTTTTTATAAAAGATGACAAATCGCCTATATTTAAAAAATATTTAAATACCCTTGCAAAGGTAAACATAATAAGCTATGAAAGCTATAAGCTATGAAAAACAAACCAACCAACAACAAAAAAACGAATAGAATAACAACCTAAATAGATGCGCTGTGACATTAACACTAAATAATGCAATTTATATCTTTTCATATCTATCATATTTAAGCTTCATCCCTTGTCCAAAACTCAATGTGCAGTCTAAAATAATAGTTATGACTGCTGCATATTTACACTTAAATGGATACTGGTCTGCGCGCTGTCCAGGGTTACCCAGCTTTGAATTAGGCTAATGATGTGGGTTCAGATGCAAGATTATCTACATAAAATTTCTGAAATAATCAGCTAATATTTATCTAGTGTATATTGTCGAATCCATGCCTTTAGAGAAGAAAACCCTTTCTAGGCCCTGCCCAGCGTGATTTGTGTCAAGTCCGGTTGTTGGATTAGAGAGAGTTTATTTGTAATGAACACTTTAAAAAACGGAAAGCATTGATCTTTGGTTGACCAATCAGCAGAAAGGGGCGTTTCATGTGCGCCCACATGTGGAAATCGAATATTCAAGCCATTTTTCCTTTTTCTATCCCTGAACATAAAAATATAAAAATCAAGCCGAATTCTCATTTTTTGATTTTTTTGGAAAAAAGAAAAAAGAATAAATGAGCCGTTTTCTCATTTTTCTACTTTCAATATCAAATCGAAATACGATTGAACACAACGTACACGGACCATTTCATATAAACTTTTATTTATTTTTGACATGCTGTTTTAATAGCCATTAGCAAAGAGTTACTGTATTGTTAGAGATCTGTGGATGTTTAATATTGATATTGGCTTTTATAGTCTATATTTACAGATAGTGTATTTCCTTTAATTATGTTTCAATCATCATGAGCAGCCTACGTCGAAAATTTAGATTTATTTGTAGTCTTGTCTCTTTCCTAATGAGGCCTGTTCCAGCTGTTGGTGAAAACAGTGACTAAGACAACACTAAAGCAACGTTTAGGTTTACTTTATTGTGATTTTAAAACAGAGTTAAGAGAACACTGTGCGCATTTACACAGGTGGCACAACAGCATAAGTTAATTCCTTGGGCTATTTAAATCTCCAGACACGCCGACAGGATCGCTCAGTTTTAATGTCAGTTCATGTTCTGTGTTCTAGACATCCATAAGGTCTAACACAATCCAGGTTTACAGTGAACCCGTTTTTAGGCCTAATGTAGCTGCCCTGATGATCAATATGAGCTCCATCGGATCATCTGAACAGGTGGGCTGTTTCTGAAGTTCAAAGCGTAATTCTGTTTAAAGCTGCAGCCTGTAGCTTTCCCTCTTTGTCGCCATCTCTGTTCGAAATCTGCAATTGGAGTTATTCATGGGATTATCATCTTTGCGTGGGTTGTAAATTGGAATGAAACACAGAGGAAGAACAGTGTTTTGAGGTGAGTGCTATTGTCAATCACCGTGCTGTGTGGATACTATCATACAGAATCACAGATTTACTTTTTGAAAGTTTGAACAACATAAGAATATTCACAGGAAAATGTCTTCTGAACAAGTAAGTAACATCCATTTTGTTTTGATCAACTAAGGGGGAAAAGCATTCGACATGTCGTTAGATTTAATCAACGTGATTTACAGCAACCGTGCAAATTATAGCCTACTTTGTTCTCAAATTATTCATGTTAACAACATCAGCAATGCATGACTAATGTTAAATTTAATGTGTTTTATGGTTACCTGTAGTTCAGAATTCATATTCTCCATAATAGCTAAACGAGAAAGGCAAAACAAAGGAAACCCCATAACTGTGTGAATTAAGAAAACGTACTGTTACACGATTGAACTATTGAAATGTCTTAAGGCTGGTTCACACGGCAAGATTATTAGCCCGATTTTAGCCCCGATCACCCCTTCCGACAATCTTAAGGATGCTCTGATTATCGTAAAATAATCTGCTCAGATATTCCTGCCGTGTGTGGTGTGTTAAGACTGCTCTCGTCTGCTCGGAAGGATGCCGGGACCGCTCCGATCTCAAATCGGGGATATCCAACATGTTGGATTGTTTTGGCCCGATTTCTCCTCGTTTGTGGTGTCCCTCGGGGACGAACGAGCACGCAACCTGTAAACTGTGGCATGTAGCCAATCAGAAAGCGAGGTGACGAGGCGTAGAGGAAGCACCGGTGGGAAACAAAATCAAAACAGCCGGCGCCCGGCAGTATAGGACGTTTTTTTTTTTTTTCATTAAAAACAAACTACACACCTTTCTGAAGTTTATGCTTGTGAGCTTCCCTTGGATCCTGCGACTGCCATTCTTGGCTGGTCGGCCTCTTTGTTGCGCCTTAATAATGTTATCCGACTGCCCATACAGTATGGTTTGATGATTGCTAAAAAATCTATACTCTGCATGTGGAAGAAAAATTCGAAGCCTCTATTTAAGTTTTGGTTGTCAGAACTTTCCTCCAGTTTGCACGTGGAAAGACTCAGATATACTATTTCCGGAAATATCGAGAAATTTGAAGCCTCTTGGAGGCCTCTTTTCAATCACTTGTTAAAAATCAGCAATGTCAAAGCTTAATGTTTCTGTGTTCATTTTTATTTTTATTTATTTTTTTAGGATTTCATTGTTATTTCTGTCGACCTCTGTCTTTAACGTTAAGATACTTATGTATATCTCATGTGGTCAAGTTGAGCAATTTCACCTGGTTTATAATGTCTCACTAGGCAAACATCTGTTTTGACCTTCCTTGCCTGTGCCCATTGATGTGATCTTCTGCCCATTTGAATCTAACTGAAGGAGGTTTTTTGTTTTTTTTTGTTTTTTGTTTGTTTGGTTCTGTCCTGTGATTGTATTGTCTATTTGTCTGAAAAATTGAAAATGTACAATAAATATAATAAAAAAAAAAAAAAAAAAACTACACACTATCACCACTGCATCCTCTTCGTCCACCATGATTGTTTACTCTGAAGTCACGTTTGATCTCGAGGGATTTTGCGAGATTTTCCGTCTGACCTAGGAATGCTCGGGAGTCAAATCGGTTCGTGTGTGATGTGTTGATTTTGCTGTGTGGCTGCGCACCACACACGGTACGACCAAAACCGTTGACCCGTGATTTTTTATCGCTGTGTGTGGGGTCTCTCAGGTTCGGAAAATCGGCCGACAATTTTAAAATCGTCCCGTGTGAACCAGCCTTTACTTGATCAGCAGAAAAAAGCATTCTCTTCTTCCGTTTTGAACCCCTTCAAAACACGGAGTTAACTTTTCAAAAGCCCCACCGATGTTTAAATCCTTGTGTTCGCAAGAGACGGTTTCTTTCTCTTTCTCTAGACACCTTAAATCCGAAGTATGAAGTCTTTTGGCTTTTATAACTGCTGAATCTCCAGTTGACACTGATGATTGTTGTTTGGATCTTTCTGGATGCCATAAGTTTAATTATGTGAAGTGCTGCGAGCCTGCGAGAAAAGCCAATAACATTACATCCAGTGGTGGAATGTAACGAAGTACAAATACTTTGTTACTTTACTTAAGTACATTTTTCACGTATCTTTACTTTACTTAAGTAGAATAAATAGTGCATACTTTTTACTTTTACTTCGTTACATTTTGCAGCAATTATTATACTTTCTACTCCACTACATTTCTACAACTTCTGTTACTTTTTCGTTACATTTTCTGATCAGTTTTTCCCCTGCCAAAACGTAATCTGACCGTCCGTTCGTTGCACGTTTGTCTCACCAGTGACGTTTGGTTGCCATAGATACAGTATATCAACCCGGTCACACTAAATGCGTCTCGCGCGCAGTGTGTTTATCGTGCAATTTATACGCGAAAATGTGTTTTTACGTGCATAGGAAACGCACCGTGTGTAATATACGTTTGGTTAGGATTATGGCAAGCTAAGAGGTTCAGAATAACACAAATTAATCACGTTTACTGCCAAACATAGTTATTAACATATAAGGATAAGCATGATGTGTAAATTGCCTAATTGCAAGCTTGTTTCAGAAATGGTGACAACAATTTTTTTCCATAATTATTGAACATCATTATAGGAGTATTAGGTGGAATGAGTTAGAATTAAATGTTTTATTAATCATTAGAAAGAAATAGACATTAAGAGAATACATTGTTATGCAAGTACTTTTACTTTTAATAGTTAAAGTACATTTAAAATCAGGTACTTTTTACTTAAGTATGGTTGTCATTGTGTTACTTCTACTTTTACTAAAGTAAATATTTATCTGGTTATTTGTACTTTTACTTAAGTACTGAGATTCAGTACTTCCTCCACCACTGATTACATCTTTACATCTCCTCACGCGCAGTATAGCCGGCCGGGTAACCGAAAGTTTCGAAACGCCTTCTTTGTGTTTATGGGTGTGACGTAATGATGCAAAGACATGCTCGAATTTCCTGTGGAAACCCAGCAGTACCACTGGAATTAAAATCATTATTACAAGCTAACCGTTTTGAATCTAGCTATGGCAAGCAGATAGTTTTGACCACTGGCAGAATATATATATATATTTTTAAATAATTATTTTGGATTATTTTTAACTTAAAAAAGTTACGGACTGCAGCTTTAAGCTTTGAGCTTCTGTGAAGAATTTTGTGAAATTAAGCTACTTATTTTATTTATTTATTTATTTTGCTGCTCAGTGCTCAATGTGACATAGGCCTAACCCTAACCCGCGCATCGACACATTTAAAATGTCGCCTGTTGAAATCACACTCCCCTCACCTGCACAGGTGTCTAAGGTCACAGACTCACCACACTACTGCCATTGCCACATCTTGGTTTGGAGATGGTGTGGTCACAAAATCATTGGATTGTCACTTTAATAATATGGGTTTACCAGGGGGTGTCACGGGGTAAGGTGCAGGAATGCAGGAGTGTAGGCGGAAGGAACGGAAGGAGTCCAGATTCACAATGGAGATGTAATTTAATGGAAATACAGGCAGGAAGGCAGGGTAACACCGGGTAACATACAACATCGACCGACAAAGACTGACTAAAACAGAGGGAACTAAATACACAGAAGAATCAAACATAATGAGGTGAAGACAGGTGAAACAGATGAACAGGACGCTGAACGGGAGGCTGATGAGGGAGTGAGTTCAGGTGTGCAGACAAGAGGATCATGGGGAGTGTAGTGCTGGAGACGCAGACAGGATGGTGCAGACGAAGACTGTGACAGAACTCCCCCCTCCCGGGAGGCGTGACCTCACGCCGCAGAACAGAGGAAGGAGGGGGGACGAACTGGGGCCTGAGCAGGGCGTGGCCAGGGTGGAGCAGGCTGAGGGCGTGGCCAGGGCGGAGCAGGCTGAGGGCGTGGCCATGGCAGAGCAGGCTGAGGGCGAGACCAGGGCGGAGCAGGCTGAGGGCGTGGCCAGGGCCGAGCAGGCTGAGGGCGAGACCAGGGCGGAGCAGGCTGAGGGCGAGACCAAGGCGGAGCAGATGGAGGGCGAGACCAGGGCGGAGCAGATGGAGGGAGGACCCCTGGTGGAGCCGATGGAAGCGGGGCTGACAACACCAGGGGGCCGACTGACAGGGGCGGAGCAGATGGGAGAGGGGACCAGGGTGAAGCAGAGGGACAGACGACTTTAGGTGCTGAGGAGGGACCGAGGGACCATGGTGACACCGTAGGCTCAGGTGACAGAAGTGACGACAGGGGCACAGAGGGACACGGTGAGGCCAGAGGGAGTGAGGGCTGACGGGTGACTGGAGGGAGTGAGGAGTCCGACAGAACCGGGGGGGTGACATGACGGGGCGGAGCCAAGGGAAGGAAGTCCAAAGGTGAAGGGAGGATGACGAGGGAACGAAGGGAGTCCGGAGGGTCGAGGGAGCCTGGTCGAGCTGGTGGACTGAGGGGCCATGGAGGAACTGAGGGAGGTAGGAGCCACGGGGGAGCTGATGGGACAGAGGGCCGAGGAAGTGTCCAAATGGAGGAGGTGTGAGGCGAAGGCCGGGGATCCAACGACCCAGCTAGGTCAGGGGAGCTGGCAGACGGAGGGGCTGACGGATGCATGACGGGAGGAGGTGGGAGAGGGAGGCTGGGTGGGATCCTGGTCTCGGCCTCTGGCTGGACGGTCTCGGGCTCAGGTTGGACGGTCTCTGGCGCTGGCTGGACGGTCTCGGGCTCTGGCTGGACGGTCTCGGGCGCTGGCTGGACGGTCTCGGGCGCTGGCTGGACGGTCTCTGGCGCTGGCTGGACGGTCTCTGGCGCTGGCTGGACGGTCTCTGGCGCTGGCTGGACGGTCTCTGACGCTGACTGGACGGTCTCGGGCGCTGGCTGGACGGTCTCGGGCGCTGGCTGGACGGTCTCGGGCGCTGGCCGGACGGTCTCGGGCCCTGGCTGGATGGTCTGGATGGGACTGGTTGGAACCAGCAGTGAAGAGCATACAGTCTCTGGAGGGCTGGACGGAACCAGCAGTGAAGGGCATACAGTCTCTGGAGGGCCGGACGGAACCAGCAGTGAAGAGCGTTCAGTCTCTGGAGGGCTGGACGGAACCAGCAGTGAAGAGCTTACAGTCTCTGGAGGGCTGGACGGAACCAGCAGTGAAGAGCTTACAGTCTCTGGAGGGCTGGACGGAACCAGCGGTGAAGAGCATTCAGTCTCTGGAGGGCTGGACGGAACCAGCAGTGAAGAGCATTCAGTCTCTGGAGAGCTGGACGGAACCAGCAGTGAAGAGCATTCAATCTCTGGAGAGCTGGACGGAACCAGCAGTGAAGAGCATTCAATCTCTGGAGAGCTGGACGGAACCAGCGGTGAAGAGCATTCAATCTCTGGAGAGCTGGACGGAACCAGCGGTGAAGAGCATTCAATCTCTGGAGAGCTGGACGGAACCAGCGGTGAAGAGCATTCAATCTCTGGAGAGCTGGACGGAACCAGCGGTGAAAGCTCGGGCTCGGCAGGGCTGACGGTGAGCGCAGGCTCGGCAGGGCTGACGGTGAGCACAGGCTCGGCAGGGCTGACGGTGAGCGCAGGCTCGGCAGGGCTGACGGTGAGCGCAGGCTTTCGGGGAACGAGCATCAAACGGGGCCGGCGAATCGGGTGTAGAATCCCCTGGAAGCTCCCGGCGTCCATGTTGATTTTTGGTGGTCGGTCGATCTGTCACGGGGTAAGGTGCAGGAATGCAGGAGTGTAGGCGGAAGGAACGGAAGGAGTCCAGATTCACAATGGAGATGTAATTTAATGGAAATACAGGCAGGAAGGCAGGGTAACACCGGGTAACATACAACATCGACCGACAAAGACTGACTAAAACAGAGGGAACTAAATACACAGAAGAATCAAACATAATGAGGTGAAGACAGGTGAAACAGATGAACAGGACGCTGAACGGGAGGCTGATGAGGGAGTGAGTTCAGGTGTGCAGACAAGAGGATCATGGGGAGTGTAGTGCTGGAGACGCAGACAGGATGGTGCAGACGAAGACTGTGACAGAGGGAGTGGGATTTTCACAGCACTAAAATGTCGCCTGTTGAAATCACACTCCCCTCACCTGCACAAGTGTCTAAGGTCACAGACTCACCACACTACTGCCATTGGGTTACTTATCCATTTAAGAATTTACAAAGAAAACTTTATTTACATTCCATGCACTGAATAACAATAACAAAATTACAATAAACACTAGACTAAAATGAACTATTTACAGTCAGAGAGTTTTTTATCTCTTAGGTGCAGGCCCGGCAGACGAAGCTCTTCACTCTCACACTCTTGTGAGCACAGTGCAGTGGAACCACCGTGAGCACACATCACAGCATATCTAAATGTTTTAATATACATATTTAGCATATACTCTTACAGTAAAACAATAATTTCAATGCAAATATCTTAAAATTATGTTTTACACACAGAATACAGTGCTATACTTACCCAGTCAGTTCCATTCTCCTTCTCCTCACAGATAAAACACAGGTCCATCAAGTCTTCTAACAATGATTCAAATATAGAAAATACAGTATAGTGTGATATTAAACACTACATTTAATTTGAAAACATGCTTACATTTAATATAAACTCATTGCAAGTCCAGAATTCTTACCTGTGTTTTTTAGGAGGCAGGTGGCTATTTCAAACCTGATTGTTTTGACTGCTTTTGCGGAGGAGGAAAAGTCTATCGTCTCCTCCTTCAAGATACATTCTGCAAACTATAAACAACAGACAATGTGGTTCAGAGGCAAATAGTTTTATAGTGTTACGTTTTAATAATTAATGTTACGTTTTATAATCGCTATAACTAGTAATCTTTTCAAATGTATTTTTTTTTATCAAACCTGTTGTGTGTGTGTGTGTGTGTGTGTGTGTGTGTGTGTGTGTGAGAGAGAGAGTGTGTGTGTGTTTCTGCCTCTTCAACATAATATAAAACAATGATACTGTATTAAGTGCACTTTGATTGTTTAGTTACTTTTAAGACAAAGGCCCCACAGGAACTGCTGTCTTTTTGCAGTGGGTGTGGTACTGTGTCACACATCCACCTTGATATGTGGACACCCCTTTGTCTCATGAATGATCTGAATGAAATGGAAAAGAAAACCATAAAAGTAGAACAGTCCTCTCACGTTTTCATGTTTTCAAGTTTCATGTTTCACGCAAGGTGCTATGTCTGGATTACCTTGTCACATCCCTACATCTCTTTACATTTGTTTTGCTCTCCCCCAATGGATTCAGGTATAAAGCCCTCCCCTCTTGTGGGATCACCTTAATGTGAAATTATTAAAATATTAGAACTCACAAAAACAAAGACAAGAAACAGCCTAACCACATCACATATAAACATAAGAAATGAGTAAACATCACACTGTAAAATGTAACTGCTGATCTTACTAATAAAAGTAAGTGATTATAACTTTTTTTGAATAGGTTTCTTAGCCTTACTGAGTTTAACTAGAAGTTTAGTTTTAGAAACATAACTGCATTAAAACACAAATTAGGTCATGAGAAAATAATATTACCGTCAGAGTCCAATGATTGCAGTCATTAATGATCCCAAGGATGTATTTATAGTCCTGGGGATCCAGCTGGAATAATTTAAAGTAACATCACATTTCTTACACGTTTTATAATACACTTTAGAAGAAGTAGGCTACACGTATCACATAATCTTTGTCATAATGGTCAGATGGACTATTTGGGTGTACCATGCTGATAGCTCTTGTCTCTTTACCCGAGTTTACAAAACATGCAGTTGCTGGTTCAATAAAAGATTTGGTAACACTTTACAATACGGGTGCACTAATATGCATTAATTCATGCTTAACTAATACACAAATAATCATGAGTTAATGTATAACTAATGGAGAACTAAACCATTAATTAACGATTACTGCATCAGCAACTAATAAAGAGTCTATATGATTAATAAATTAAGTAATACATGAATTGCTATTAATTCAATGTGTCATTGTGTATTAATTCCTTAATAACATATTTTATTAACTAATAGTGTAAATTAATGTGTTAATTACCACAATTAGTCAAAGCTATGCACTTCACCTTCCAGTTGTCTGCTTTAATTAATCATTAGCTAATGATTCGCAAAGGTATCATTATGTGTGATTTCAACAGGCGACATTTTAATGCTGTGAAAATCCCACTCCCCCTGGTAAACCCATATTAATAAAGTGACAATCCAATGATTTTGTGACCACACCATCTCCAAACCAAGATGTGGCAATAGCAGAAGTGTGGTGAGTCTGTCACCTTATACACCTCTAATTTACTTAATGAAGTTAAAGTGTAATTATTTTGAGGGAATACCCTGTGTTAACATTCCATAGCTTTGTATTAAACCCTTGGTTGCACTCAATCTTTATTTATTGTAATATGGCAACAGTGTTTCTTTGGGCACCTGACCGCAAAGCAAGTGCTCCAGCTGTTTTAATTGTAGATCCATAAAGCAATGCAAGATGTAAAATAGAAAGAATTATTGAAAATAATGCTTTGTAGGGCCCCAATGTGCCAGAAAATAACACTTATTTTTTTTTAAAAAGGAGTGTGAAAAAGTAGATACAATATTTTCGTGGTGTTGGGGAGACCAGGGACAGTTGTAACACTTTTTGCAATTTTTAGCAATACATCAAAAACCATTTATACTGGAATATCTAATTTGTTATATTATAAACTTCAATCCGTCAACTGCTAAAACAATGTATTAAAGTGGTTGTATGAAATATGTATAGGTTGCAAAATTAATTTCAACACAGTATCTCCACTGTTACAACCGTCCCAGTGTACAGGGACGGTTGTAACGTATGTCAGGGACGGTTGTAACATGTCTAAAATATAGGCTACATAATGAATTAATGATATAACCTACTCAAAATGGAAAATATTATGTATCAGTCATGTAATTGTGACTATTAATTTAATATTTTTGATTACCTTTTTCCATACTACATAACAAAAAAGAGGTGAAACCGTCAAATTTAATGCAAGAAAATTATTTAATGGGTAATGGGTTAACATCTTAAAGTTTAAACTCAAACATCTCAACAACCTCTCAACAACAGAGAGAGGGGGTGGGGGGCTCGGTAGGCCTAGTCCGAGTCACAGTTGTGGCAAGTGTAGGAATCCCTTCCATCTGTGCAGTCCTTGTGTGCCCAGGCTTTACAGGACCAGCACTGGAGCCAGACCTCCCCTGGCCTGGAGAAGCTTTCCAAGCACACAACGCAGAAATCATTTTCATCATCAGATGACTCCTGAATTTTCTGCTTCTTTGGTTTAGATTTTTTGTTTTTGCCAAAATTCATTTTTCTTTTAGGTGCACACCTGCTTTTCTCAGCCTCCAGTTGTTTTTTCATGGGACTATCTGTCAGGACAGCGGTTTCCCTTCTTTTCCTGCCCTTTGTCGTCTGCTTTCTTGGGCCAGCTTTTGGGTGTGGACGGATGGACACTGGTGAAAAAGTTGTGTTCATAGCAGAGGATGATGGCTCAGGCTCAGGATTGGACACTACACATGGTGTGACTAGGGATGATGCTCTAAGTGGCATGGAGGATGCCACCGTCGTCACATTGGGTGAGGGAGTTGTAGAGGAAGATGGAACCTCTGGTGTCATTGCTGGCAGTGGGCGGTCTGTGACTAGGGATGGTGCAAAGTCACTGTCACTGAAAATATCCCTATTAAAAGGCCAAATTCCAGTGCATGCAAACCCTGCCTGAATATTTGCCGGTGATGCAGCACGGGGAAGGGCAATCTTCACAATGCCTGGCAGATCATAAATGGTCATTGTGGCTCCTGGATGAGCTTTCATCCAGCTGTCACAGCAGCTGTATACGAGCCTCTTCAGGGGCCCATATACACTGCGATCCAAGGGCTGCAGCTTATGGGAACAGTGTGGGGGGAATGAGAGGAGGACGATGCCATGGCTCCTGCAAAAATCAATCCCCTCCACAGAAAGGTGGGAGGTATGGTTGTCCAGGATTAGCAGCACTTTTGACTCTAGTGAGGACTTGGTGTGAGTCTGGAAGTGCTTGAGGAAAACCAAAAAGTCCTCTCCTTGCATCCACCCTGACCCATTTGCTGTACCGATACAGCCAGGAGGGCCATTGCTGATAAAAGAAGGATGGATTTTTTTCCGGGGGAAGATGAACATTGGTGGGATGGAATTCCCCAGGGCATTCACTGCACAGGCAAGTGTGATGAGTGTCCCCCGTTCTGCAGATGTAACTGCACCTACTTGCTTGACTCCCTTTCTGGCCACAATTTTTTTCAGGATTTTGCACTGTGGTGATTCCTGTATAAAAAAATATTATGTTATTTTGTGTTTTTATTTTGTAAGGCTGGAATGTGTTTATAAGGAGGATATGGATAATTTCCACCACACCTGTTTCATCCATGTTCCAGATATCCTGTGCAGAAATTCTGTGTTTGTCCAGGACAGAATACAAGTTGTCAAAAAACGTATTCACGTTTGTCACATTGAAACTCGTAGCCCGCGAGAGGCTTGTAGCCTGAGGGCTTCTTATGGAGAGAGTGGGGTGCCTCTTCAAAAATGTTGTGAACCAGTCGGCTCCAGCCATCCCGTTTTCTGCCCAGGTTTCGGGGTACCTGCAACTGTAGGTTTTTGCCAAATCATAGGCAAACTTTCGGACCTAAATTGTATAAATTGTTGATTAGTTTAATACACGACAAATATATATTTTATAGTCTACTCTAGCTTAATACATATCTAGGCTACCTCCTTTGGGCTCAATCCATAATATAAATCAGCTGCCTGCAATAAGTAGTCTCTTAATAGGAGCTCCTGCTCTAGTGTGAATACTCTTTTTGGAGTCCAGTATCCAACTCTGGGAAGTGTGTTTGATCCCTGACTCCTCTTCTTGTGGAATCGGTTCAGGGTCACATGGCAAATGCCATATGATTTGGCCACTCCTCTGACTGACTTTCCCTGTCTGATTTCATCGGAAGCTCTTTCCAGCACAGGAAGTGGAACTCCCCTGTCTGTCTTCCTCTTTCTGATATTTGGCATGCTGTAAGCAATCACATGTTTCCACTGAGTATTTTTATATAAAAAAAGATAATTACCTTAAAATGTGTTTTGATGACATTTTACATTTAATTTGCTATGCACAGTGCACATTTTACTTTTAATTTGCACATTAAATGGAAACTATGCAGTTTTTTTTAAACTTAATTAGTTTTTAAAATGTATAAACAAAACTTGGTTGGTGATACTGGGACAGTTGTAACGGGGCGTTACAACCGTCCCAGTATCACCAACCATGTTTTCATCTCATGTGAGCTAGCTTGACTGCTAGTTTGACACTTGTTAGCCATTTCTATTTTTAGCTGAAAAAACAGTGATTCTAATAATACTTGTTTGAATTCATAAAATGTTTGTCTTATAACAGCATCCAAAAAAGTACATCAGAAAGAAAAGTAATTTTTTTACCTCAAAAACAACCTTTTGTTGATCCCTTTTTGAAAAAAATGGCGAGAAACTACCTGAGCATGAGCAGAGTGAGTCTCATCACTCCAGGTTGTTTCTGATTGGAGGAATTCAAAGTGTTACAACCGTCCCTTGTTACAACTGTCCCTGGTCTCAAGTTAAATTAAATTAACAGTTCTGTTTTGACAGCTGGTGGATTTATTCCTTACCCGTCAAAGTTTATAGTTTGAAACGATCTGCCATATGTTTTTGTTTGTTGATCTTTTATCTACACTAGTTCACTTTCTGTTAGTGTATTTAAGTGTCTTTCATACAGGATCTGTGTGCTTGCTGTGTGAAAAATCAATCGATAAACGCATTTGGCAAAGGAAGTGCATTTAAACTCGCTACAGCGCGTATTTAAAGGGTTAGTTCACCCAAAAATGAAAATTCTGTCAGTATTTACTCACCCTCATGTTGTTCCAACCCCGTAAGACCTTCGTTCATCTTCGGAACACAAATTAAGATATTTAGGATATTAAAATCGCTCCTGCATACAGTCCATAGGCTTCTTGAGGGACTGGCTCTTGCTGTCCTCGAAAAGTAATTGAAGACATCGTTAAAATAGTCCAAGTGACTACAGGGGCTCAATCTTAACTTTATCAAACGACGAGAACACTTTTGTGCGCAAAAAAACAACAAAAATAACGACTTTATTTCAACTATTCACTTCCTTCTCCATAAGCCTATAGTCCGTTAACGTAGTGTGATTGCGTAGAGCTACGTCACACGTAGGCTTACTATTGGTCGACGCTGGTCATGTGTGTGTGATGCGTGTGACGTACAATAACAGAAGCTTACGCTATTAAACTAGTAACCTGACTCGCGCAGAGGGAGAAATAAACGAATAGTTGAAATAAAGTCATTATTTTTGTTGTTTTTTTGCGCACAAAAGTGTCCTCGTCGTTTGATAAACTTAAGATTGAGCCCCTGTAGTCACTTGGACTATTTTAACGATGTCTTTTATGACTTTTCGGGGACGGCAAGAGCCAGTCCCTCAAGAAGCCTATGGACTGTATGCAGGAGCGATTTTAATATCTTAAATATCTTAATTCGTTTTCCGAAGATGAACGAAGGTCTTACGGGGTTGGAACAACAGGAGGGTGAGTAAATACTGACAGAATTTTCATTTTTGGGTGAACTAACCCTTTAAGTGGGAGGCGCGTGCACGCGAAGGGGAGTGCGATTTGTCCGGGAGTCGGAATTCGGTACAAGACCGGTCCGTGAACACGTTAGTACCGGGCCTTGAAATATATTCCCAGAATTTTTTTTTTCCATAATAATATTTGTCTTTTTAAGATGCTTTTTAACGTGTCAGGTTATTTAATCCAAAACACAAACAATAAATAAATACAAATAAATAAAATACTAAAACGTGTTTCTTTGAGCGCCTTCCGATTGCTTAGCAACGCGTCATATCTAAACAGACTGAGCGCGGTGCGTGCATGGATGCGTGCAGCTGAAGTGACAGAAGTATGCGGAGAGATGAGCGGGCTCAGCAGACTTTAATGGCTAATTTCATTGCGGACAGTTCCGGTAAAAGGAAAGGCGATGACCAACTTGAAATATAGAGAAAGAAAAAGTCAAGCTTCAATCGTAAATACGATACCTCATACATTAGGTATGGATTCACGACAACAGGCGATTCCGTGGCGTGGCGTCAAATCGTTGTGTGTAATTTGTGGTGAAAAACAATCAGCAATGAAGCCGTCAAAACTGCGGCGGCACTTCACCAAACATCCAAATCACGGTGTGTTTGCTATTGTATTCAGAAACTGTTACTAATATAGGCCTAGTAGGCTGTGTTATATATCCTGGTTGACTTTATGATTAGTTTTGCACATGCATCGCCGCAGCGTTAACTATTTCTGACAGTACCGGACAGCCTCTGTCTCGTTCACTTCACGTCTTTGGGCGTCAGTGTCCAATTTACCTTCAATGAAATCTAACCTTTGTGTAACTGAGAGAATTACTAAAAAATAATTAGCTACCTAAAAGTTAAAGGTTTTTAATAAAACTCAAGAGATGTGTGAAATTTCAGGATTTATGAGTGATGTTAGTCTAGTAGAATTTTCTAAAAAAATATTTTGCTACCTAAAAGTTAAAGATTTTTTGTGTCACACATGCATGTCTATTTCCCTCATATTAAATATAAATACGCATGTCGTCTGAACTCCTTTGTTTCCGGAGTATATAAACAGCCTTTTCAATATATTAGTAATAAAATGCATTTTCTGAGAATTTATATTTCAAGTTTTTACTGCACATGTTGAAATGTGCGCTCTTTTATATGGCAAGCCGTTTTAACTTTTAATCATCCGCAGGATATGAATTCTTGATATCAACAATGCCATTTTTTGATATCAAGAATTTAATTGTTGATTCTTGATATCAACAATTAAGTTCTTGATATCAAAAAATGGCATTGTTGATATCAAGAATTGAATTGCTGATATCTGTAATTGTATTTTCACTAGTGAAATGTCACCACTTTGGTCCATCAGTGCTTGGGTCACCATATATCGGAAAACATTTGGAATGGGTCAGAAATAATTCTAACCAATTATTAAGTTTTCTGCGTATCAAATGCACGTAAAAACTAATTTTCGCATGATTGCATGATAATACACAATGCATGTTAATGCATAATCCTTATTGAATCCTTATGTGAATTTAGGGGGCGGCCGGGGGTGGGGGTTCAAAACGTCTATGCACCTGCTTGTGAGTGAGTGCTATGTGAGTTGCTTTTGAAGTAGACCTCATTGAATGGGAGAAAAGAGAAACTTTTTGTGAACCGTTCTGAAAGTTTAAAAAGATTGGTATACAAGGAGCCTTTGTTGCCACCTAGTTCATTATATGCAAATAAATTATATCCTGTTACTGTTTTGCACAGTGATATGTTCCGAATCCAAACGATGCATCTTAAAATTGAGGTATTCAAATTGACAGCTGGTCCCTGGAATTTTTTTCATGAATATTCCGGTCCCTGGCACAAAAAAGGTTGGAAACCCCTGGTCTAGTAGACTTCAACTTTTATTGTGAAACTAATGTAGGGGGGAACCAAATCAATCTTTTGAAATCAATCTCAAACCAAATCGTAACTTTTATTACGATACTAATGTAGGGGGGAACCAAATCAAAGCGGAACCAAAGTGTGGGTATTGTTGCACCGCGCTGCCTAGGTGACGGACGCTTTCCTTTTCTCTCATTCGCTGCGTCCCAATTCGCTTACTTATACTACGCCCTAAAAGTATGTACTCTTTTTGTGAGGAAAAAGTACATACTTTTGAGTGTGTAGCAAAAGAGTAGGCAAGCTTTTGGGACATACTATCACGTCATCTTTAACGGACAGTTCTGTCACGTGCTGCGTACATCCTATCACCGTAAACTGCCCTGTCAATCATCTTGTCACAGTTAAAATCCTCCATTCTATCTAATTTTATTTCCAACCGTTTCGGAGAGCTCGTTCATCTGCCAGTTGTGGGTCTTTCATGCTCTCCTCGTGTTTGCAATTTGAATATAATGATGCTTTTAAAACGTAATGGCTAAACGTGTCTTTACAAAAGTTCACAATGCTGTTGCAAATGCAATATAATGTGGACAATATTGAATAAATTCATTTTCGTCAGGTTAGATACTGATAATTAATCACTCAAAGCTATTTATCTAAACCTCTCTACACATCGCGGGGACTCGCGCATCCTTCGTATCAACTAACTTACGTGTCTGTAGTTTTTTTAACACTTTTTACTCGTGTTTGTAGTTCTAACTGAATCAAAATTTACGGTCCTCCCGTCTTTGAAACAAAACGTAAATAAGTTTAGATGTAATTTTATATGTAATTATATATATTATGTTTATTTAAAATAATTTTAAAAAGAAGTAAACACAACGAGGGGTGTCTGTTTTATCTGTTTTTGTGACTAACGTTTCTTTATAACCATGGAGTATAAAATTCAATATGAATTCTCGGTATTGCATTGGACTCTACGATCGGCGGAAGTTATCGAGCATCCTTACACCTTCACCGGAAATACTGCCGTGCATAGAGCCCATTGAGTGGGTGTGAATGTGTGAATCGGTGTATTTGTGTCCTCAGTCCTTGGTAATGCTTATTTTCGTGTTTTTATGGTATCCTGACACTTTATACATTATTGTAAATGTTAAGAGACGGGGGGATGTTGTTTAAAACTTTAAGGGGAGTTATTACTCAAGTTATACAGATGCTGCTAGTTTTTTTTGTCTGCGTCTTACACTGTATTATAAGTTGAACAGTTTTCCCTATGTGTATCATTCATGCTGTGACTTCAAAGTCACTTAGATATTCATTACAGCCAAAGAGTGTTTAAGATTTAAATTATCACATTAGTAAAATGGTGGATTTCTGAAATTTAAAAGAAAACAAATAATTAAATGATCATATAGCAGAAAATATGATCTACCTCTGTGATATTATTGCACTTTAAAGAGAGTAATGTTTATTGTTACAAATACATGTTTATTTTGTGAATGTGGAGAGTAAAGAAAAATAACTATAGACATGTTTAAATTGAAATTAACAAATGGACTCTCAAACTGAAACATGTTTACACTAAGGGAATGTTATTGTCTTATACGATGAGTTGAATAATTTGTAATAAAGATACTGAGATTCGGAAATGAAGATGGCGGTTCGCTCATTCACTCTCTGCTTGTGAGATTCTGTTTTTTCAGGCTGACATCAAAAAGAGTTGAGAGTAGTGAACCCCAGTTGAAATTCATTTGTTACTCTAGTCACAACACTAGAGACTCATAACATATGCAGGATCGCTGTCAAAATACAGACTGGAAGTCAAAAGACAATGAGCGGAGCACTGAAAAGGGGCGGGGCAACATAAGGTCGATAGGAACAGCACAAACAGAGAATTCACTCTTCTGTCTACAAGGCTGTCAAACATTAGCTGTCACCGGAGTTTGAAATTCGTTTCACACAAAATGTTTAGTTGGCTGTGGCGAGCAGGACGATCGAGGGCGAGGGATGTAACTTAAGAGGATGGCGCTTCGCATGAGACCGGTGGCGTGAGTTATAACAGAGACTGATAATGAAAGACACCTGTGAGGCGCGTGCCGGTCTTGCGTCTCTCACGGAGATCTCACTGATTTTTTGTATTGTTTTGTTACTGTTGTGTGTAACGTTACAGCAGTAGTCAATGAGGGGCTGCTGGCTTATACTTTCGTTTTGTATGTGTTCATTTTACTATTAAAATGCTTAAATGTTCGCCGGTTCCTGCCTCCTTCTCACAACAACAAACCCCGTTAACGTTCCATTGGCAAACTCATTAGTGAATTACTCCTCATTTGTATTTATTTCTGTTTGGTGAATTACTACATGATACCTGGATGTTTAGTCAGGCGAAACTATCACAACACAAACGTCCGTGTGCTCGTCTGATTCAGAGATTTCCTCCAGGAGAAATTGCCATCGTTGAAGCTCTCTGCAGCAGGCGGGCTGTGTCCGTAGGCCGTAGCATGCAGCGAGAGTACAGGCAACAGCAATCCGCCCATGCAGCGCCAGAGTCAGTGCGGGGTCCTCGACCGCGACAGGCCGCCGCCTCGGGGTGTCCTGCTCCTCCATCAGCCTCAGCTGCTCTAAACTATACTGCGACTGGTAAAGATAGTCACGAACATCGGATTCGAGCAGCAGAATTTCAAAATCCTCTTCTTCCATATCATGTTTAGTGTCATAACTTACTATCTCCACAGTGCTTGTTAGCTTAGCTTCCAAACAAGATGGCAGATATTGATTTCAGTTTCTGCAAGTGAAGTCCCACCCACTGATCTGTAATAGGCTTGTAGGGTGAGTGGGTCCAACACCCTGGAATAATAATGATCTAATGTATGTAGTTCTAAAGATTTTAATGAAATATGACTTCCTGCTTATCGTGACGCAAAATGACGATTTTTACGTCACGATAAGCAGGAAGTTTACGTCACGATAAGCAGGAAGTAAAACACTTAAATCCTTATTTCTCCCATCTCAGGGGAAAATAAGGGAATAAACCATGACCATTCAAAAATATGACTGGGTTTCTAAAGATACAAAGCTTAATGCAAATGGGTGAAGTGACCCTTTAAACAGACATGCCAGCAGTCAGTGTAATTGGAAAGAGTGGAACAATTGTTATCATTCTAAGCCAATCTACCTTATAGGAAATTAAAGGGACACCAGGCAAGAATGCTGTTTTTCTCAAACAGTGACCCCTAGAGTAACTGTGGAGTACTTGTTTTTAACGTTACTATCGTAAATACCACTCACGGAGGGCATGACGTGTTACATAGTATACAATAGTACATTGTGTTTAATTTTTCGTTTAATGAGATCTAATATATGTTGTTAGTGGTGAGAATTTTCACGTGATTAAATACATATCCCTTTCACTTCATCACTTTTCATACATATCACTTTTCCAATGTTTGTCACAGGTTCTGGGTTCTAATCCTTACTAATAGTATAGTTTATTTTCCTCATCAACACCGATTGTTTATTAGTGGCTGTATTTCAAGCAGGGACATGTTTTTTTGTGCATTGGGTTTTGTGATTTCACCGTAATGAGTCTCTCAGTCTCCGCAACAGATTGAGCAATGAGCGCACGTCCGTTTGATTATCATAACAGAACACTGAATCCACTGAAACTGATCGCAGCGGCAACGAGCACTTTAGTCACTTGATTTCAAAAACAACACATTTCAGACCGCCTCTTATTTAACAAACAAAATAAATGAATGTACTACAGTTACCTGGAGATGTTTTATTTGTTTGTATTGGTACATCCGTGCTGCGAGGTAGTGATGGCAGTGTGACGCTGAAGCTTCGATACGTGCTTCGAAACCCTGAAGTACAAACCTAGAGAACCACTGCTTCAAAGCATGCTTTGGTGCGAAAAAAATCATGTGACATATGACGTCCGAAGCAGCAAGTGCTTCATTGCCTGAATGAATCATCTGACTGGTTTGCGGTCCAATCAGGGGATTCACTGGAACGGCCGGCGCGTCTCCATTCTAACAGGTGATAGGTTGAAACAGTTTTGAGCGCCTTTTAGTCTTTATAACCACTCTAAACAATGTACAATTTGTAGAGTTGTCGTAGTAGGTGTGTTATTGCTGTCGAGTTGTTGGTGTTGCGTTTGTATTGGATCATTATGGAACCAGCCAGAAAGAGAGGTCGTTCTGACATGTGGGAACACTTCAATCTGATCGCTCCTGATAAGGTGGGTGTTCTGGCTGTTTAACATGTAAAGTATGAAAAGTAAAGTTTACACAACAGTGACTGTCAGTACAGTAGCCTTCTATAGCTATGGTCTATATTAAGGTAGCATAATAGTAAAATGATGTACATGATTAGTGTAGCCAGTAGCTATCAATAGACTCAAATCTCATTTTTATTTACAAATTGCTTTCTTTACAGGTCCGGTGCTTGGTGTGTTCAACCGAGCTGAAGTATCACCGGAATACTTCCTCCATGATTAGGCACTTCACTGCCAAGCATGGAGCTGCTAAAAACCATGGGAACACAAATTAAGGTAGGCTATATATTATATTATTATTACCTAGACACACTTACACAATCTGATATGACTGCCTTGACTCATAGGTCTGCTTCATTTAAATGCAGTTTCACATAAATCCTTAATTTATTTTATTAAAGTATATTTAATTTCTTTAGGTCTTTATTTATTTGTCTTAGTGGACCGGAAGCGAGAGCTAGATGAGGCTCTCGTGAATATGGTGGTGAAGGACTCGCAGCCCTTTTCCATCGTGGATGACTGTGGCTTCAAGGAGTTTGTGGCATTGCTTGATCCCACATACACTCTTCCATGCAGAAAGGCTCTTAAGAACATGGTGGTTCAGAAATATGAGGAGGAGAAAGCCAAGGCCATCATGCAGAGGGTGGAGGCTGTGAGCCTGACTGCTGATATGTGGACATCCATTAATATGGATGCATATCTAGCTGTGACGTGCCATTATGTGGATGATTCTGTGAAGCTGGCCACAGTCCTTTTGGGAGTGCTGCCTTTCCCTGAACTTCAGACAGCTGTTAACATCTCTGCTGCAATGAGGTCTCTCATGGAGGAATGGGGTATTAAAGGCAAAGTGACCTCAATTGTGACAGATGCAGGAGCTAATATGGTTGCGTCTGTCAGAAGTTTAAATCTCAGACATGCACTTTGCTTTGCTCATTCCCTAAATTTAGTGGTGAAGAAGAGTCTTGATGCAACTCCTGGCCTAGAAAACCTACGCACAAGGGCACGAAAAGTAGTGACATTATTTAAAACTAGCACAACGGCAAATGAAAAGCTCAAAGAAGTTCAGGAGCAGATGAATCATCCAGTGAAGAAGCTTATTCAGGAGGTGGAAACACGCTGGAACAGCACCTTCCTCATGCTACAACGCCTTTATGAAGAAAGACAGTCAGTGGGGGCAGCTCTTGCAACGCTGAAAACAGATGTAAGACCATTGTCTTCAGAGGACTATGAAACAGCTGCTGCATGCCTGCAATTGCTTGCCCCCTTTTACCAGGCAACAGTAGAACTGTCTGAGGAGAAGAGAGTGTCAGGGTCAAAGGTTATCCCAATGACAAAAATGTTAATGCAGTACCTGTATGAAACAATTGGAAAAACAAGCCACAACACAGCTAAATTACTGGGACAGAACTTGGTGACAGCGATGCAAAACAAGTTTGAGACTACGGAGAACCAAACAGCACTGACTCTTTCGACACTGTTGGATCCTAGATTCAAAACCATAGGATTCTACAATCAAGTACAGGCACAGGCATCAGTAAGACGACTAACAGCACAATGCTCACAACTGATAAGATACACACCATCACATGATTCACCTACAGAAGAACAGCCCTCCACATCAGCTCAACCAGCACCTGCAAATGTTGAAAATTCATCATCCAAAGGTAAAGTTATAAATAGTTAATTGATGAAATTAAAACCTTTCAGTATTGATAATTATCATCATATTTGTCTTTCAGGTGTTAACATTTGGGAAACTCTGGACAGAGATGCTTCTGAAGCAAGGAGGGCAAGGAATGCCACAGCAGATGCTACAGTGGTGGTGCAGAGGTATATGACTGATCCACCAGTTGCAAGATCAGAAGACCCACTGGCGTACTGGCGAAACCATCAAAATGTGTACCCTCATCTGTTTAATCTTGCAAAAAAAAATTATGTTCGCCAGCATCATCTGTTCCTTGTGAGCGAGTGTTTTCCAAGTCTGGAGAGGTTGTGAGCAAAAAAAGAAACCGACTCAGTCCAAAAACTGTTGAAAAAATAATGTTCCTCAATAAAAATCTTTGAGTGTTCCCCATCCCAAAAATCACCCCCTGCCATAGTTACACAAGCACACCCAACCTATGCCATATTTTCCCAGCACTCTCTCCTAAATAACACAAAACATACATTTATCAATTTTTATTTGTAAATAGAACATTATACTCAGCATTAGCGTGTGCATCAAAGAGTTTTCAAATGAAATATAGTTAAAAATCCAAGGGTGATCTTAGCAAAGATGCTTCAGAACTAAAGTAGTTTCTCCAATACTGCTCACTGATTAATTTGACTGCAGCCTTGATTTTTGCCAGGAGAGGTCGCTGCAACTGAAGCTTCGAGTAATGAACCCATTTTCGAACCAATTGGCTCAAGTGGTTCAGTGCTTCACAAAAGCTTAATTTGGCCATCACTACTGCGAGGTGTTTCAATGGGGACATATCACCCGCAAATTACGGCTATGCTCGCGTCCGACTCCTCGTTCGGTCAGTCTGCTGTTTCCTCCTTCTCTGTTCCTCCGACAATGCTTTCCTAGCTTTCTATATCTTATATGCCGGCTCCGCCATGACGATAGCGTGACAAACTCCATTCTTCTCGACCTTGTTCCTGGATATGTGCAGTGTTGCCGCAAAGGAATATGTTACATCTCGAGAGCTGATATCACGCTGGCAACAGCTGGATTGAGAGTGGAGTGCGCATGGTGAGCTTGGAGGATTCCGGAAGTGATCCGGAAATGGAAGAAGAAGTAGTGTTAGGTGCGGAGAGTGTAGGCGCTGAATAGAATGTAGTTAAGGCGAGACACGGCAGGCAAAAACATCGTTTTTTTTCCACTGGTCAATTTTGAGATTTTGGGATATTTGACTTCATGTATTCTTTCAGACTTGTGTTGAAAAAAAGTCCGAAATACATATTTAGGTCTTTATTTTACTACACTTTGTCAGTTTGCGCCTGTAGATTTCTCATAAATTCAACAAAAGTTGCATTCTAAATGATCGCGCTGCTCCGCGATCGCTGCATACACCCTGCCATCACATACAAAGCACATCTCTCTCCTTTACAATGCTGTCAGGTCCAAATATGGTCATTTCCTTTTAATCAACATCCAATCGTGGAAGCAAAAGTTGGGATTTGTTTACCTCGGGGATTAACGTGATTCGTCAATGGTATGCTTTGACGCTTGCTGATTTGGTTTAGCTTTCCGCGGGACTTTCTGAATGAATGAATGAAAATGACTTCACGTCAGTCATCGAAAAGATTACAGCAGTTGTCACTTGCTAGGGGGAAAAGGAAAATAAGTGATGTATTACCCTGCGAAATGCCCTCGGGAAGCGCATCTGAACGCAAGCTGTCGATGGGAAGCCAATCTATAAAGATGAAGCGCACGCAACACAACAGTGGCTGCTTATTTGTCAATGTTGTTTTATTCAGTTGTCATTTTTCATGTAAATTGTTATAAACAATAACTTGGCCAGTTATTTTGCTTGTTAGCAATGTTTTCATGTAGAAATGAGTGGAATTTTAGAATATAAATTTTTAAAGCCCGTTTTCTCAAAATGACTTTTTTCTCATACTCAAAGTCTGAAATCTCCACTTTAGTAGCACCTATATACACCAAACTTTCCAGTCTTGTACCTAGTTATATTATGAAGACATTTACAGAGGGATTGGTAAATATATTATTCCTAGCCTGATATATGTAACATTTTATCCCAAAAAACATGGCGAAAATCATTTTTTTAAGACTATTGATGGTATATTCTGAAATACAGGGTAACAAAAGTAGATATCCATAAATCCTTCTGTAATTTTTTCCCCATCTATTATATGAACACAATGAAAAAAAAAATTAACCTGGCTTTATCCAATAGTCAGATTTTGTTGTTTTAAAGATATGCAAATTAGTGCATATTTAATCAGATAATGCCTCATTTGCATATTTAAACATTAAATTACGGAAAACTTGTAATACATTTTTTTTCTCATCTTAATGTAGGTAATCAACTGGGAAAGTTTCATGGTGATATCTGCTAGTTAATTTTACCCTATTCACCTAGTGTCTCGCTTTAAGAAACGAAAGAGAAAGAAAAATTGGGGTCAGATTTCGGATTCTGTTAGTGAAAAGGAAAGACATCAGGTAAGAAGAAAGGAGGAATACAAGGTAATGATAAAATTCGCATCTGAATCGGAATCTGCTATAAATCCGCTGAAATTAACTAAAGCGATCAATGATGAGTTAGGGCAGATTGACAATGCAAAAATGTTGAGGGGTGGCAAATTGTTGCTATTTTGTAAAGATGTCAAGCAACAGAAAAAGGCATTAGGGATGAAGATGTTACTGGGGAAAAAAGTAAGTTCAATTCAAGAAGAGAAGAAATGGGTAAGAGGGGTAATAACAGGAATACCGACTGACAACATAAAAAATCAAAAAGAATATCTCAGGAGCAGAAGTGAAGGAAGTAAGAAGACTTCAGTATCTCAAAGACAAAGAAAGAAAGGATAGTCTATCTGTGATGCTACATTTTGATGAGGAGAAATTACCTGAGAGGGTTTATTTAGGATACATGGCATATGAGGTTAGACCTTATGTACCTCCCCCATTAAGATGTTTTAAATGTCAAAGATTTGGACATGTGGCAGCAGTGTGTAAAGGAAAGCAAAGATGCGCTAGATGTGGAGGAGAGCACGATTACGGTAAATGTGAACAAGGAGTAAATCCCAAATGTTGTAACTGCGGGGGAGATCACAGCGCAGGGTATGGAGGATGTCAAGTGAGGAAAAAAGTAGTGAAAGTACAAAATATCAGAGTGGAAGAAGGGTTAACATATGCGGAGGCCCTGAAGAAAGTTGAACAGGAAATAAAAACAACAGAAATTGAGAAAGTTGAATATCAGACAATAAATAAAGGAAATGAAGAAACTGAGAATGATCCACTGGAGATTGATAAAGTGTCTTTTGTAGCATTTATGGCGGAAGTGGTAAATTGCTCAGCACAAACGGAAAGTCGGACAGAGAGAATTAAGATCATAGTGAGAGCAGCAGAAAAGTATCTGAAAATAGAGGGAATCAGTGTGGAGATGGTAAATGAAAAACTGAAAGTACAGGGAGGATACACTCAGGTTCTTAATGGTGTTACTAATATTGCAATGGAACGCAAGAAGTTTGATTGCAAACGGACAGGAATTTAAGAACTTTATATCAAAACAAGAAAGATGTCCAGATATAATTTGTGTTCAGGAGTCTTGGTAGAAAACATGTCTTAATTTTTCATTACAAGGATATATTGTAATACGTAGAGATAGAACAGGTGGAACTGGAGGGGGGATAGTAACGTTCATAAAACAAGGTATACAGGATTGTAGAGATTAATCAGGAACAAGAGGTATTGGTAGTTGAAATATGGGAAGGATCAGAAAGTATAAAAATAGTAAACCTATATAATCCGTGTAAGAAACTAAATATAGGAGATTTGGTTAAAATAGATGAGAAAGGAGATCAAAAGATGGTATGGTGTGGAGATTTTAATTCTCACAACACATTATGGGGGAGTGAAAAGACAGATCAAAATGGATTGGTAGTGGAAGAATTGTTAGAGTTAAGAGGATTAGTTTGTATAAACGACGGATCGGGCACAAGAATAGACATAGCAAGTGGAAAGACGTCAGCTTTAGATTTAACTTTGGTATCAGACAATTTAGCTTGGAAAAGTACTTGGAATGTAATTGTCACAGTCCTCCGTCTGCACCAGTCTGTCTCGTCATCTGCACTACACTCCCCCGGATCCTTTTGTTTCTACTCCCGGACTCACTCCCCAATCAGCCACCTGTTCCTCGTCCTGTCATCATCATTTTCACCTGTTTGCACCTCGTTTAGTTTGATTCCTCTGTGTATTTAGTTCCATCTTATTCAGTCTGTGTTTGTCGGTTGATGTTGAATGTTACCCTGTGTTGCACCTGTTTACTGTCTTCTTGCCTGTTATTGGAATTAAAATTATCTTCGTGTTAATCTGGACTCTGCCTGATCTTCTGCCTGCTCCACACCGTGACAGATCGACCAACCTAAAAGGAAAATAAGTATGGATCTTCCAGCGGTAGCCCTCCTCTGCCTGGAACAGGAAGACCGCTCCTTGGAGTCCCACACCAGGGATTTTCTGGAGTTGGCGTGCCTCACCCACTATTCTGACCGCTCGCTGTGTGTATTCTACATCGCCAGCCTCAGCGAGCGGTCCCGGGCACGCCTCCCAGGGAGCGGTCCCGAAGAGAATTTGGCCGCCTGTGTGGAGTGGGCGCTGGTGTGCTGCGAATCTCCATTCACAGTGGAGACAGTCACCAGCACCACTCCCAAGCTCGAGCGCTCTTCTCCGCTGGTTCCGTCCAGCCCCGTCCAGCCAGCGCCGGAGACCGTCCAGCCAGCGCCAGAGACCGTCCAGCCAGCGCCAGAGACCGTCCAGCCTGCACCGGTGACCGTCCAGCCAGAGCCCGAGACCATGGTCCCTCCCAGCCTCCCTCTCCCACCTCCTCCTAACCATCACTTTTGGACTGTTCATCCACCACTGCTGGTCATCCCCTCTGCTCACTCAAGCCCCTTCAGTAAGGCCGAGTTCAGGTCTACACTTCTGTCCTCAGAGCCCACACTTCATCTCACCCTGTCAGCCCTCCGCCTTCACCTAGACCCACCACTCCCTCATCGCCTCCGCAGTCCGTCTGCCCGGAAGGTCCGCTGGGCTCGAGCGCCACGCCAGGTCGGCCCTCGTTGCTCGACGCCCAGTACCAGCCACGGACTTCCGGGATTCGGGCTGCACCCTCACCCTGCACCCCTTCGGCATCCCTGGACTCCTCCCTTCCTCTGGTCTCCCCGTCGGCCTCCCTCGCCTCATCGTCACTCCGGTCACCCGTCCCCGCGTCGCCTCTTCGGTCCCGTGGCTCTACGGCGTGGCTTCAGCGTGCCAGGACTTCGTTGGCGCCATGGTTCTTCGGCCTTTCAGTTCCGCCGTGGCCGCCTGAAGGGTCTTCGCCGCCGTGGCCGCCTTAAAGGTCCTCACCGCCATGGCCGCCCGAAGGGACCTCACCGCCATGGCCGCCCTGGCCACGCCCTCATCCTGCTCCGCCCTGGCCTCGCCCGCATCCTTCTCCGCACTGGCCTCGCCCTCATCCTGCTCCGCCCTGGCCACGCCCTCATCCTGCTCCGCCCTGGCGTCGCCCTCATCCTGCTCCGCCCTGGGGGGGCTTCCTGCTCCAGACCACGTCCTCTAAAGCCTCCAGGGCGCCCCCCCCCCCTCCCCGTTTATGTTACGCCGTGAGGTCACGCCTACCGGGAGGGGGGAGTGATGTCACAGTCCTCCGTCTGCCCCAGTCTGTCTCGTCATCTGCACTACACTCCCCCGGATCCTTTTGTTTCTACTCCCGGACTCACTCCCCAATCAGTCACCTGTTCCTCGTCCTGTCCTCATCATTTTCACTTGTTTGCACCTCGTTTAGTTTGATTCCTCTGTGTATTTAGTTCCATCTTATTCAGTCTGTGTTTGTTGGTCGATGTTGAATGTTACCCTGTGTTGCACCTGTTTACCGTCTTCTTGCCTGTTATTGGAATTAAAATTATCTTCGTGTTAATCTGGACTCTGCCTGATCTTCTGCCTGCTCCACACCGTGACAGTAATGACTCAAAATAATATAGGAAGCCATCATTTTCCAATATTATGTAAAATAGGAGTAGAGATTCAAAAAGAAAAGGTTGAGGGAATACAAAGATGGGCATTTAATAAGGCAAATTGGGAACAATTTAAGGAGAGGTGCGAAGAATATCTGGAGGGAATTATGGGTGCAACAGAGGATGTAGATGAGTTAAATACAAGTATTTGTAAAGCAATAAGGAGAGCAGCAGTAGAGGTGATAGGAAAAAATAAATCAGGAAATAGGAAAAAGGTGGTTCCCTGGTGGAATGAGGAGTGTAGAGAGGCAGTTTTTATAAGAAATAAAGCTCTTAGGAAAGTAAGAAGTATTAATTTTAATGATTTAATAAACTACAAAAAGGCACAAGCAAAAGTGAAGCGCGAGATAAGAAAAGCAAAAATAAATTATTGGAGGAAATTTTGTGAAAGTATTGGTGAAGAAATTGAAATTAACGAAATATGGGCGATGATCAGAAAGATGAGTGGAATTCAGAGAGTTAGCAGCATACCTGTTTACAATGTATGAAATGAAGAGAGCACTCTCAGGGGTAAGAAAAACTTTTCCAGGTAAGGATGAAATATGTGTAGAGTTGATTAAAAACTTATCAGAAACATCATTAATGATAATTCTAGGATTTTTTTAATAAAGTATGGGAAACAGGGATGCTTCCTTCTGAGTGGAAACATGGGGTCATAGTGCTAATTGCTAAGCCAGGGAAAGACAAAGATAAACCAAGCAGTTACAGATAGGGATGGGTATCGTTAAGGTTTTATCGGTATTACTACTCTTACCGATACCGCTTATCGATCCGGTACTTTAACGGTATTCTTATCGGTTCTTTTTGGTGTTTTTTTTTTTGTTTGTTTTTTTTTAAGAATTAAGAACGTAATTAAACTTTATATTTTGAAATTTAAAATATAAAAAGCAAAACAAAGAAAAATATATTTTTGTTATGCAGCAATGTGCAGGCTTTTTTTGTTTATAAAAAAAGGACACATAAGAAAAAAAAACAAGTACAAACACAAGAATACAATTAATCAAAGGTACAAATTATATACAAAGTGCTTTAATTTCAGGAAGGTCTACTAACATATCTTGTCAGGTAATTGTTTCTGTCTGAAAAGAAACCTATTAATCAAATATAAAATAGCACTGTAGTTTATCATAGATAGAATAATGCTTATTAAATCTAAAGTTACTCATTCAAAAGCTGTGAGTTATTTTCTCTGCCTTTTGTTGTTTGATTTGCATTAATGGCTGAATCGTCAGCAGGTTTAGGCTATTAGACTGCTGCCCCTTTAAGACCGAGTGCAGATAATGGGGACTGATGCACCATCATTTTCTCCCTATTATTTACGTCCGTTTAAGACATAATTGTGTTTAAGTGAATAAACTGTGTTTAAGTGAATCTCAGAGCTGGTCATTTTGACATTTGTATGTATATTTGATAGTTAAGGACGCACAAAGCCCAAGTATATAGGTTACTTTTCTTGTCTCGTTGCAGTCCGTTTCGGAGCGCGCGTCGCCTTGTGAACAGCGTCTCTTGCGCAGGTTTTTGTGTTTTTAATAGCTATTTTCTTGATCTTGCAACAGTAGAAGACAGCACTTTGCAACAATCGCCGATCGTGCTGATTCTGACGGTTACGTTTGGGTTTTAGGAAGAACTGACAGCGCTCCGCAGTGCTGTGAAGTAAAGGAAGTTAAGCTGGACAGATCGTTTCGTTTTTTAACGGTTTTATCTCAAATATCTTCTTTTTATAATCTTTGGAAGCCGAAATACAAAATATATTAGAATAATACCCCAGATCTAAAGTGTAACCACGTTGGATGTTTAGTTCTGTCCTCATTGTCAATCATTAAGCAAGGGCTGTCGCGTTGCGCGTGCTTTGGCTTTGCGTGAGAGATCGCTCTCTCTCTCTTCTCTCTCTCTTCTGAACTGCGAATTGCAAATTTGCATCACAGACATATGGTTTAATTAAAATATAGTTTATATCTAGAAATGGCTGGTGATATAAACATGTTCGAGATAACGTCTTTATAGGAATAATAAATAGTAGCCCAACTTGCGTGTATTTACTTAATTTCTCCAGTACCGACAGCAGAACCGGTAACGTCCGAGCTTATCGATACAGCGGTCTTTCAAAATTCAGTACCGGGGCCCGTTTAATACCGGGTTTCGGTACCCATCCCTAGTTACAGACCAATAGCATTGACATCAAACCTATGTAAACTTATGGAGAATGGTAATGTCAAGGTTAGTATATTTTATTGAGAAAAAGGGATTATTTTCACCATCACAGAGTGGTTTTAGGAAGGGACGCAGTAAAATGGATTCTGTTATAAGTCTGGAGGCAGAAATAAGGAAGACTCAAGTAAACAAAGAGGTTGTAGTAGGAGTGTTCTTCGATATAGAAAAAGCATACGATATGTTATGGAAAGAGGGTTTGTTAATGAAACTTGATAAAATGGGAATTACTGGAAGGATGTATGATTGGAGAAAGGATTTCTTATTGAATAGGACAATACAAGATAGAATTGGGACAACATATTCACAAATTTCTATAGAAAATGGAACTCCCCAAGGTAGTGTAAGTAGTCCAATACTTTTTAAAATTATGATTAATGATATTTATACACAAATTGACACTGGAATAGGGAGGTCACTGTACGCAGATGATGGTGCACTATGGAAAAGGGGTAGAAATGAAAAATTTGTTGTAAAAAGTACGCAGGGGGGCATGAATAAGGTAGAATAATGGGCAAATGAATGGGGTTTCCGGTTCTCAATTGCAAAAACGCAGGTAATTTGTTTCACAAAAAGGAGAAAAAACAGAGTAAGCATAAAAATGTATGGTCAGGAATTGGAACAAGTTAAAATATTAAGATTTTTAGGTATGTGGATGGACTCTAAATTAACATTTGGTATTCACATTCAAAAATTAATTGATAAATGTAAAAAGGGAATAAATGTAATGAGGTGCTTGGCTGGGGTTGAGTGGGGAGCGAGTAGACAGTCTCTAAAAAGAATATATAGCACATTAATAAGACCCACAATAGATTATGGTAGTCTGATATACTGCTCAGCGTCAGATACATGGCTGAAAAAGATTGAGGTTATACAGACTCAAGCTCTAACGATCAGTTGTGGAGCATTTAGGACATCTCCAGTACCAGCTATCCAAGTGGAGATAGAAGATATGCCTCTTGAATTAAGAAGAAGAAAGTTAAGAATGAGATACTGGATAAATGTAAAAGGACATGATAAAAGACATCCAGTTAAAAAGGTACTGGAAAACTGTTGGGAGTAAAATTATGGAAATGTAATCAGTTTTGGATGGGTAGCAAATAAGGAAGCGCCGGAAATGGGTTTAACAGAGATAGATGTAGCCCCTTCTGTTGTAATATCATCTATACCTCCATGGTTATACCCAATGCCAGAAATAGACTTATTAATTCATAAAGAGATACACAAAAATGAATCAAATTTGCCATTAAAAGGTATAGTTCAACAACACATTAATCAAATGTATAACAACATGGTAAAAATATTTACAGACGGATCAAAAGATCCAATAACAGGTAGAACCGCTGCAGCAGTATATATCCCACAGCACAGTGTTAAAATGTCAAAAAGAGTAACAGATCATTTATCTGTTTTCACTACAGAATTGATAGCTATATCATTAGCGTTACAATGGATTGAAGAAAGGCAGCCAAATAGTAGTGTGATATGTTCAGACTCACAATCAGCTCTGCAAAGTCTAGAGAGTGGAACTTCTGCAACAAGACAAGATATCTTAAAGGAACACTCCGACTTTTTGGGACTTTAGCCTATTCACCTTACCCCCCAGAGTTAGATAAGTCCATACATACCTTTTTCATCTCCGTGCGTGCTATAAGTCTGTTTGACGCACCCACCGCTAGCCTAGCTTAGCACAAAGACTGGATGTGAATGGTTGCAGCTTTCATACTAATCCAAATGAGTGGCAAAATAACGCAAACGTTTTCCTATTTACATGTTGTGATTTGTATAGTCACATAATGTACAAATAACAAAGTCAAATGAGACACAGACATCTTTTAACCGTATAAAACCTGGGAACTATTCTCTTAAGGCGAAGCACTGCTACTTTGACGGCGTAATAACCGCATCACCGGAGACACGCTGTGGTGAGGAGCGGAGAGTTCGCTCGGTGTTTGGGTAATAGAGTCAGCAATTTATAAATAGTAAAAGCGTAGTTTAGAGTCATGGGTTTTCGCTCTATTGTAAATAGCTGCGACTGTAAACAGGGGAGGTAATACCATGTTTCACAGAATTCCAACTAAAAACGCTGACTGGATGAAGAAATGGCTAACTTACTCTGGATATTTATCCAAACACACCTAAGATTATCAAGGGACATTATGTTTGCTCGGTACATTTCAATGAGGACGACTATTTTGAAAAAATGGAATTTGCCACACGGACCATAATGTGCTGAAGGTACGGCCATCCCATCGATAGACAGACAGGACTAGTGGATCACTGCGGCTGAGGTAAGTGTTCCGTTATGTTTTTAGATGACCTACTGTAACAGTGCCTTTAGCCAGATCTAATGTAACGTTAGTGACACTATTATATGATTAGGGTATGAATATGTTTTTATCTTGATGCGGTGCGGACGCGCTTGGGGAAAAAAAACGAGCGCGTTGAACTTGCACCCTGCGCGCGGCGCGCCTAGTAGCCTAAATTTGAAATAACCATGGAAATAACGAACTTGAGCGTGCAAAAGGGTACGATAGGCTGTGAGTTCATTGTGCAAAAACAATTTGTGCTATTACTTTCCCCTTATTCTATCCTATAGTAATGCAATACTGTATATTATATAGGCTACTGTTGAATACATTTGGTTCAGCTAATAAATTGCATTTAAAATATATTGATTCCTGTAATAATAATTATTTATTCATGATATTTATAAATCTGGGTGCGTTTTTGGTTGGAAATCAATGAAACTTGGTACTGTATTACCTGGTCTCCCCTGTTTATTGTCACAGCTCATACAATAAAGCAAACACCCATGATAAACTATGCTTTTCTATCTAACGTTAGTAATTGCTGACTCTGTTACCCAAACACTGAGCGAACACTCTGCTCCTCGTCACGGTGCGTCTCAGGTGATTGTTATCACTCTGCCCAAGTAGCAGTGCTTCGTCTTCAGAATTATTTATACGGTTAAAAGATGTCTGTGTCTCATATGGCCTTGATATTTGCACACTCTGTGACTATACAAACCACAACATGTAAATAGGAAAACGTTTGCGTTATTTTGCCACTCATTTGGATTAGTATGAAAGCTGCAACCATTCACATCCAGTCTTTGTGCTAAGCTAGGCTAGCGGTGGGTGCGTCAAACAGACTTATAGCACGCACGGAGATGAAAAAGGTATGTATGGACTTTAACTCTGGGGGGTAAGGTGAATAGGCTAAAGTCCCAAAAAGTCGGAGTGTTCCTTTAAATGAAATATTGCAGAAGTTATTTAACATAAAACACTTGAGTTTTCTATGGGTGCCAGCACATGTCGGAGTAAAGGGGAACGAGGAAGTTGATAAACTGGCAAAGGAGTCGTTGAAAGATTGTGAGATCAAAATCAGAGAACATATGAGTAAAGCAGAAACTAAGGGACTGATTGGGACTGAAGTGAAAAAGATGTGGCAGATGATATGGGACAATGAATTAAGAGGAAGACATTTGTATAGTATACAAAGTAAGGTGAAGGTGGAAAGAGCAAACGTTAATAACAGGAAAAAGGATGTAATTATGACAAGACTGCGTATTGGACATACAGCGCTGAATCAAAGTTTACATAGAATAGGAAAACATGAAAATGGTAGTTGCGATAAATGTGGACATCCAGAAACAGTAAAACATATATTACTAGAATGTGTAGCATACAGCAGAGAAAGGCGTGAATTAATTCAGTCGTTAAAGGATAGGGGTGTAAGAAATTATACACTTAAGGAATTGTTAGAAGGAACAGAGTATACAATACACGAAAAAGTATTCAAATTTTTAAAAGACACAGAACTAGTAAGAAAGATATAATTTAGATATAAGTTTTTTTTTTAGTTTTTTTTGGTTTTTTTCAATAAATTCAAGTGTATTCTATCAAGTAGTGCTCCATACTCCAATCCAGTAGGTGGCGGACAATGCACCTTGAAGTTGGTTTGCCAACCGCCATTTAAACAACAGAAGAAGAAGAACCATTTCAATAACTCTGAAGCTGTTAAATTAAGCTAAAATAACTGCATAGTGTCCCTTTAACAGCATGGTAAAAAAAAAACAGGATGCATACACATGGGCTATATAATGTGAGTGTGTGTGTGAACGGTAAAATAGGAAATATTACACATGTAATTTCCAAAGTGAAGGCATACAATTGAACCTGTACTGAAAGTCACTCTTTTTTCCCTTCTTGGACAACCAACCAATCACAGTCTTCAAAAGATTGTGTCATACATGGCAACGGGGTCAACCCCGCCTCCTCACTAAAATGAAAGTTTTTGTGTTTTCCTTGCTCAGAGTTGCTTTCAGATCAGTCCCTAATGGCTCTTAAGCTAAGACTCCTACCTAAAAGATTTTTGAGCTAAATTAAGAGTTTTCTGAGAGGATTCTCAGAGTGTTTATGAATACGAGCCCTAGTGTGTACTACATTTTGTTATAGTTGAAGAAAACTTTATCATATCCCCCAACACACACGCACACATTCTCTCTCTCTGTCAATACATTTCAATTTTATATGCCTTATTGGCATGTTTAGGTGAGCCATTTTGTCAAAGCAAATAATAATTATATATATATATATATATATATATATATATATATATATGTGTGTGTGTGTGTGTGTGTGTGTATACGTATAATCAAAAATCAATTACAAACCAAATATTGGCTATCTTACATTGAAAATATGTCTTGCTTTTAATATTTGACAAGCACTCTTCTCAAGCTCAGCACAGCACAAACTCTGTCATATGTGGTAGAGGTCTGCACCCCCGCGGGACTCCCGCGGGACCCGCGGGTCGCGACGCAAAACAGTGCGGCGCGGGAGAAATTTTGAAAGGTCAATGCGGGAGCGGGCGGGATGATGAGGTGCACTTGCGGGTGCGGTCGTGAGGGATGATGCGCTGCACTCCCGCAAATTAAATATGAGTGTAAAATAAAATATATAAATGATTAAAGTAGCGTACATAATTTGTAGTTGTGACGGAGATTCTGATTGGCAGCAATAAAAACGTTTTAAGCAGCCTAAACTTGTGAATATTGTCGGGTAGGGCGGGGCATAATCTCACGCACAGTGGCACACTTGTTTAGAGACAATTCCTTCCCGCTGCTCCGTGTTCGAATTCGAAAGCTAGTTCAAGTTCAAAATAGACAGCATGGACGAGGAACAGAGCGCCTCTAGTGCTTCAGATAGAGGCCTAAGCGCTTCAGATGTAAGTTACGTTACTTCTCTAAAGTACTTGTGGTAGGCACACAGGCTATTTCAGTTTAACACCTGCACTGAGCGGCTCAAAGCCCACATAGTTTTTTAGTCACAATGTTTTAGTTCATGGCTAGCCTATAATGTGACAGGACATTATCTGCTTCTTTTACCTTTATTTTGATCATTTTCATTTAGACATGCTGGTAGCGACCTGCTGAGTTTTTTTCTTCTTCTTCTTATTATTATTATTCATATTATTCTATTCATATTCATATTATTATTATATTATTATTATTATTAAAATTAAAAGGTAGGCACACAGGCTATTTTCAGTTTAACACCTGCACTGAGCGGCTCAAAGCCCAAATAGTTTTTTAGTCGCAATGTTTCATGGCTAGCCTATAATGTGACAGGAGCATTATCGAATTATATATATTAGATAGATAATAATATTACCTAATCGAATATATATAGGCCTATATTTTTTTGTTACATGTTAAGCCTAATGGAATTTCGGCCGATTAATGTTATCTTTGTTGGCGTTCGTTACTGATGCCTGTTTAATGTTTTGTATGGTTGATTATGCAGGCTTACCAATAAATATTACCAAGTATTGGTAAGGAATTTTGTGAGCACGCATTTTTTTCCCCCAGGGCCAAGACCTTTCGTCAGAAAGTGCGGGCGGGAGCGGGACATTATATCACAGATGCGGGCGGGAGCGGGACTAAAAATGACAAATCTTTGCGGGAGCGGGAGGGAGCGGGTCTGAACACTGCGGGAGCGGGCGGGAGCGGGTCTGAAAATTGTGTCCCGCGCAGGTCTCTAATATGTGGTTCATAGCTTATTGTTGTTGAGAGTGTTTCAGAGGGTCATATAGTATTTCCCACTTTCCTTATCCAAATATGTCTCTCTACATTGTTTTATATTTAAGAGATCATTACTGTGATCATGTAATTATTGTTATCTTAATCAGTTATTATGTATTTTTCTCAACTTTCTTTCTCTCGCCTTTTTTTTTTCAGGTGATGTCAGAATTTCCAACTGTCCCTGAACGCCTACTAGAATTTTCGCTGCATCATACCAAAGTAAGCTCCCGCTCTCCGCATCTTTGTTCCCTGAAATCTTAGCCCGTATTCATAAAGATTCTAAGAATCCTCTCAGAAAACTCTTAATTTAGCTTAAAAACTGTAATACAGGGCCCATATCCCTAAAGAATTTTTGTGCAAAAAGTGGCTCCTAGCGGCCAAATTCTAAGAAAATTCTCAGAGTCATAACATTTTCTTAGAATTTCCCCTAAAAGTGACACGAAAATCCCAGTTAATATAAAAGCTATTCCTCAAGATTCCTAGTGCTTAAAAGGGCTCCTAAGGCGAGATCTGCTAAGAGCAGGGAAGAGGACTTTTAGTGGCTTAGGAGTTCCCCTAAGCAGCTGCGCAAAATTTATTTTTTTCCTCCATTTTCTGTGTTTGTAGGATATTTGTTAACAAGCCTTCATAAATAGACCAGCCAGCAATCACAGACATTGATAAAAGCTGAGTTACCCTCGTTAAGACCACACTGAGTTGTAACGTTGCAATTTCTTCTTCATTAAGGACAGCCCCTTGAGATAGGCCATCTTGTTTTCAATGGGGTCCATATGGGAGCGAAAGTACAAAATATGCCAGCTAGGATATTAATATGGGCAAAAAGACGCGAATCATTATTTGAACAGGGTGTAATGAGCTTAAGTTTTCACAAATTTTAGATTCTAATGTTAGGCTATAACCCCTACAGCTAGCTATTCATTTTCCAGATATTTTCTTGAATGTGAAATATTATTTACAATTAAGGTCTGGATAAGATTAGAGTGTATAATTATGTTTAGTGATTTGAGGGTACATCCTTTGCTCATTATCACCAAAAGTTAATTTTCATCAAACTTGTAGGATCAACCAATCATGGCTTTTGAAATGATGACTCATACCTAGCAACGGGGTCAACCACACCTCCTCACTAAGATAGGGGCCGTTTCTCAATATGCCTTCTTGTCTGTACTTGTGTTCTTGTGGACTTGTAAAACGTCATCAGTCGCGGCCCAAGTACTGTCCCAATACACAAGTTTGCATTTAGGCAAGAACGGTTAAAAATCCCGGATGTGTTCTTGACACTCCCATTTTACCGAGGATGCATCGGTTGGTAACTTGTGTGAACTTGACGGCAGAAATATCCCATAATTCATTTCGGTATTCGTGGAAGGAGCGGGAAGCAGAGAGAGGAAGGTCAATTTTAAGTTACCTGAATATTACCGGCGTTTTTTCCCGCGTTGGCTAGTGATGTACACAAACAAACAACAGAAGCAGAATTATTTAATAATGAGACAGGTGTTGCTTTATTGTTATGAATATACATTACATTGTGTAAGTATGTAGAGTAATCCCTTAGGCTTGGGCGATAAAGCCTGGCTGTTATCGTCAATAATTCTCGTTGTTTGGGCACCGCAGACGGCGTCTGTGCGGGGGTAACGTTACTATTGCGCAATACCAGCAAGAATACATCGTCTCAAACTGTCAGCAGCGTTCTGTGTGCTCGTCACCTCGTGAGTTCGTTCTTCCAAGAACAACTAGCAAGAGCTTTCTTCCCAAGAACACAAGTATGTTCTTTGCATTCTAGGTTTTGAGAAACGGCCAGGATTTTCCATCCATACCTTGCTCAGAGTTCACTGAAAATGTTCTGGAATCACTTCTAAGCTAAAACTCCTGGCAAGGAATTTTTATGTTAAGTTAGGAGCTCTCAGAGAGGATTCTCAGAATCATTAGGGATACGGGCACTGGAATCACTTCTAAGCTAAAACTCCTGGCAAGGAATTTTTAGGTTAAGTTAGGAGCTCTCTGAGAGGATTCTCAGAATCATTAGGGATACGGGCCCAGGAGTCTTAGCTTAAAGGGGATTCGGGACCGGTCTGAGAGCAACTCTGAGTAAGGAAAAGACAAAAACTCTCATCTTAGTGAGGAGGCTGGGCTGACCCCTTTGCTATGTGTGACAATCTTTTGAAGACTGTTATAGCCCATTAAGAAAAAAAAAAGCAATTTTAAGTATATAGTTTACACACACACACACACACACACACACACACAAACACATTTTATATATATATATATATATATATTGTCACAGCCCCTCCTCTGCCTTGCAGGGGCGGTTCCTCCTGCAGGCATAGGAGGGTCGTTAGTAGTGATGTTACGTTCGTAAACGAATCGTTCTTTTTGAACGAATCTTTTAGGTGAACGAATCATTCTCGTTCACGTTATCCATTGACTCATATTTCTCGTTCACTGAAATTCCCCCTTCTACCACTGCGCGCCGCTATTGCGCGCATGCGCAGCTCAATGAACCGTGTAGCTCTGTGGCCCGTTTCATCTGTCAAAGACAAAGAGTGACTAAACCTCGAGCCAATAGCCTTCGAGTATGATACGAGGACGGAGCATGTGATTTGTTGAATCTAGTGAACGAATACGCCCTTTATTGAGTTGCTTTGAGTTTGAACGAGTCCAATGAACTGTTACATACATCTCGTTCGTGAATGAAAGAACCAGTTGTTGGAACGTCAAGATAATAATGACGACGAAGTTAACAGTGCAAGCTGATGGTTTAATTTAAAAAAAGACAGCTTAAAATTTTCGTTTTTACTAAGATCTACAAACTACATCAGGTAATCTGCTAACTTCAAAATGAGTGGCACCACTAGCACTGGTGTTTTGTGTGCATTTTGTATTATTTATTTTTATTATTGTTGTTTTATGTTTCAACAGTTTTATACTTTAACTGTAAAACATTAAAACATTAAAAAAAATAGAGTATTATTGATTATTTGCGTCACGTCATTCCAGCTCATTTGCGTCACGTGACTCACGTCAGCTAATAGCATTTCAGCTTGGGCTTAGAAGGGGCATGTAATTGGTTGGATCTACTCTGCTGAATGAGTCTGAATGAGAGAGAGATCTCCCGTTCGTGAACGAATTGAACGAACTGGTTGCTATACCCAGTTCGTGTACCAGGTCGGCCATTCTGTCGATCTAGTTCATCAATCAGCAGGAAGTGAATGCAAAGCGCAGGTATTCGTACTGTGCACGCGCAATTCATAACTTACATACAGAAAATAACTCCTCGTTTAACTCGTTCTGACCAAACAAATAAAATGTTAACTAGCCTGCCTAGTATGCAAACAAATTAAAAAACACTTGTGATTTGGTCATCCGAAAAGAGTGTAATTTAAAAGATAAAAAGAGTGTTGAGACTTTGATCGCTTATTTAGACTTATTTTATCAATTTAATGAGTAGCCTAGGGCACAATTTTTAATAAAGTCAAATCAGTTTTTATTTTGTAACAAGTAAACACATTTTGCCGCACCTGCTGCTGATGTATATGGGAAAAAAAAAACTGAACGAATCAGTGAACGAGTCTGAACGAATCATTTTGGTGAACGAACTAAAAATAAACGAGTCTCTGAAAAGAATCAAAATTTCCACCACTAGTCGTTAGTGATTGGAGCCACCTGGGCTCAGGGTATTTAAACTGCTTCACTAACCACATTTCTCTCTCTCTGCTCCTCGGTATGATCCTGTGTTTGTTCCGTTGTAGTTTTGCTTAGTTTTCACTCAGTCCTGGTTGCACACACAGATTCATGCATCCCTGCACTTTACTTACACCTTACATTATGACATTTTCATACCTCATTTCCTTTTCTTTGTTTAAAGTTAACTTCTTTATTTACAATAAAGAACCTTTTTTTGATTGGCCCATACCTGTTGTTTGTGTCCCCTCATTTTTGTCACGGCTATGAGCCGGTCTGTGACAAGTGGGGGCTCGTCCTTAAGTTAAAGTTAACTGTAGTCTTACTTTAGTATTCTAGTTTACTTTAATGTAATAAAGGAATATAAGATGTAATATAACAATATTTTTTCTCTCTCACTCTAGGCTCAATAAGTTCAATGTATGTACAGAATTAACAGACCAGAAGCTGGAAACTCATTTTCATAATTTATTCACCATGAGGAAAAAAACAGAAATGCACACTATGAAGCTGGGCAAAATGCAGGCCCACTTAGATCTACAATAATCCACACTTAAGTTACAATCCACTGTAATTATTGCAGGCACTAAGAATATCCACAATATACACTCTATTTGGCTTATACTGTTAAGACCCACCAAACTCCACACTTAATGCAATAAACGTCAATTAAAAAGACCACAACATGCATAAACCCAGTAAATAATGATTAAAGAGCTACATTAATTCCTCCCCACCCCAATCAACACACTAATGTGGGTCAGACAAGTATAAAGGTTATCAGCAGCCAGTTAACTACAGTAAAATTGCACAAAAGTCAGTAATATTGCACGTTGCCCTAGTTCAAAACAGTGCAAATGAAAAGAAAAAAATAAAATAAAATAAACAAACTAATTAGGCCCAAAAGAAAAACAAGTGACAGGCAATCACACTGACAGTCTCCTATAAGGAAACACAATTATAAGACATTCTCACATTTAAAATACATGTTTATATACATACATATACAACCACCCAATGTTATAAACATCATTGTACCTCTTATCACGTTGGTTGCACCCAGCCTATAATGTGTGCACTGCACACGGGCAACACTAAAAACCAGAAAATAATTGTCACTTTTTATATTATGGTCATTCTAAGGAAAGTATATTTAATTTATATACACTTACAGGTAAATCCATCCGTTTTCTCATTAACCGGCGGTGTAAACGAATCGGTTACCTAACGTAACCTCGGTTCTCTCTAGATGAGGGAACGAGTATTGCGTAAGCTAGCTTACGCTACGGGAAAGATTCATCTTTGCTGAGAAGTTGAAGCCAAAAAATTATTCCATAATTTTGTAATCATTGTCAACGCAGTCTCTTCTGAGGCAGACCATGAGCGGGCTATCTAGCGGCTCATTGGTTCGCTCAGAGAGAATGCACGAACCTATGGGAGAGCGGCGCTGAGTCCGCGGCCAATGAGCGGACGGCGCTCGCTTACTGCGTCACAGCCCGCCAAAAGGGGCGTGGCTACAGTGTATAAAGGTCGCTCTCCCAGCTCGTTCGTTGATTCTGTAGCATGAAGCGAAACGCTAGTGGCGCAAGCACGGCCGGGAACGCAATACTCGTTCCCTCATCTAGAGAGAACCGAGGTTACGTTAGGTAACCGATTCGTTCTCTTACGAGAGGTTCTCTCGTATTGCGTAAGCTAGCTTACGCTACGGGAACACCTGGTCAACGCCGTGCGCGCTAAGTAACCACTAAGCATCCCAGGGGAACACCGGGGGGAATCTATAAGTGGATGAAGATAATACGGCGGCCAGCATAGCGGCCGTTATCATCTAGTGCAAAAACGCCCAAGGCGGCCGGAGAAGGCGGGCCGTGATGTGTAGGCAATGCATAAGCACATAGGGGAACACAAGGGGTGAGCCGGTTGTGATGGAACTCCCGATAGTGCGGCTTCTATAGGAGGGCTGTGAGTACTAGACCGCCAGAATTTTTGCCTGTAAGGCTGGAACTTCCAAGTTATAAAATCTGACAAAGGTGGAGGGGGAGGCCCATCCCGCAGCCACACAAATGTCGTGGATGGAAATCCCGCAGGACCATGCCCACGATGAGGCCATGCCTCTGGTGGAATGAGCCCTGATGCCCAGAGGGCAAGGCAGGTCTTTAGCGGCATAAGCAGAGGCGATCGCGTCTACTATCCACCTGGATAGGGTCTGTTTCGAGGCGGCTAGTCCCTTGGTGCGGCCACCGAACGACACAAACAGCTGCTCCGAGCGTCTGAACGCGGCAACGCGTGTAGTGTACACTCTGATAGCCCGAACCGGGCAGAGGCGGTCAGCGTCACGTTCGCTATCGGATGCAGGCAGCGCCGATAGAGAGATCACTTGCGCCCTGAAAGGGGTACCAATCGCTTTTGGAACGTAACCGTGTCTAGGCTTTAGAATGACTATGGAGTCACTCGGTCCAAACTCTAGGCACGCGGCGCTCGAAGACAGCGCGTGAATGTCCCCCACACGTTTTACTGAGGCGAGAGCCGTCAGAAGAACGGTTTTTAACGAGAGGTATTTTAGCTCCACGGACTCAAGTGGTTCAAACGGTGGGGCTTTCAGAGCTTCTAGAACTATAGAAAGATCCCAGACCGGCACCGTAGGGGGGCGAGGGGGGTTCATCCTTCTGGCTCCCCTGAGGAAGCGGATGATTAGCTCGTCTTTGCCCAGAGACTGGGCGCGCCGGGGTTCAACGAACGCCGCGACGGCTGCCACGTAAACCTTAAGAGTGGATGGGGACCTGCCCTTATCCAGCATCTCCTGAAGGAACACTAGCAAAGACGAAACCTCGCACGTCCGTGGGTCCAAATTCTTGTCGGTGCACCATTTGGAGAACACAGACCATTTTGCAGCATAGAGCTTTCTGGTAGAATCCGCTCTGGCGTGTTTGATCGTGTTCAAAACCCCTTCTGGCAATTCGACGCGTAGTCGTTGGTCACCCATGCATGAAGCGCCCAGCGCTGTGGATGGGGATGCCAGATCGAGCCGCGGGCTTGAGTAAGGAGATCTGCTCTGATTGGAATGGGCCACGGGGCTGTCTGTGACAGACGCGTTAGCTCCGGGAACCAAATCTGATTCTCCCAGCGCGGGGCTATGAGGAGCACCGAGTGGCGTGAGTCCCTGATTCTCTGAATGACCTGCGGTAGCAGAGAAATCGGGGGGAAAGCATAGAGCAGGCGGCGGGGCCAATCCTGGGCTAGCGCGTCCTCGCTCTTTGAAAAGAATATTGGGCAGTGAGCGTTCTCTTCTGACGCGAAAAGATCTATCTCCGCTCTGCCGAATAGGCGCCACAGTGTTTGGACTGTTTGAGTGTGCAGGGACCATTCTCCGGGGGAGACCAGGTTCCTGGACAGCCTGTCTGGACCGTCGTTCAGATGGCCCGGCACGTGCGTCGCTCTGAGCGATAGCAGGTGACTCTGGGACCACAATAGGATGCGGCGTGTCAGATGAAAGAGATTCTTGGATCTGACGCCGCCCTGACGGTTGATGTATGATACCACGGCCATATTGTCGGAGCGAATCAGGACGTGGTGACCGTTTATGCGCGGGAGGAAGCACAGCAGCGCGTTCTCGACCGCGATCATTTCCAGACAGTTTATGTGTAAGGAACTCTCGTGGCTCGACCACTGGCCGGCGGCCGGTGAGCCCTCGCAAACCGCTCCCCAACCCGAGTTGGATGCGTCTGTCGAGATGACTTTCCGGCGAGAGAAGGTTCCCATGGTAACGCCCCTCTGAAACCACTCGCTTGCTGCCCATGGCTGCAGTGCAGTGATACATGTCTGAGTAATCCTGATCATCTGGCGGCCCGTCGTCCACTCGTGGTGGGATACGCGGCTCTTTAACCAGAGTTGAAGGGGGCGCATGTGCAGAAGACCCAGCTGTAGCACAGCGGAGGCTGAAGCCATATGACCCAGCATCCTCTGAAGCGATTTCAGGGATGTATGGGTACCCATCTGAAACGAGGCGGCTAGGCGCTGAACACGGCGCGCGCGATGTGTGGATAAGCGAGCCGTCATCGTGATAGAGTTCAAATCTATTCCAAGGAACGAAATAGTTTGACTGGGCTGGAGAGAGCTCTTTGTCCAGTTGACAGAGAGTCCCAGCGCTTCCAGATGGTTGAGGAGAACTGTGCGGTGCGACAGCAGCTCCGTCTGGGAATCTGCTAGAATCAGCCAGTCGTCCAGATAATTCAGTATGCGCAGCCCCTGACTTCGCAGGGGGGCGAGCGCTGTATCCATGCACTTCGTGAACGTACGGGGTGCTAAGGATAGGCCGAACGGGAGAACGGCATACTGGTAAACTTGGCCCTCGAAGGCGAAATGTAGGAATGGCCTGTGATGAGGGTTTATCTGGATCTGAAAATAGGCGTCTTTCAGGTCTAGAGAGATGAACCAGTCCCCCTGGCGGACGTGCGCGAGGAGTTTCCTGACTGTGAGCATTCTCTTCATGAGCGCTTTGTTCAAAGCCCTGAGATCTAAGATCGGCCTGAGGCCGCCGTCTTTCTTGGGAACCAGAAAATAACGGCCGTAAAACCCCGACTCGGTCATAGATGGCGGGACTCTCTCTATAACGCCCTTCTGCAGTAGCTTGGCTATTTCTAAGCGAAGCGTGTTCATAGCAGCCGGGCTGACAGTGGATTCGAGCCGCACGCGCGAGCGTGGCGGGCGGCGACGAAACTGTAATCGATACCCATTCTTTATTATGCTTAAAACCCACGGGGAGATGCCGGGGATGGCTTCCCACGCTTCGTAGCATACGGCTAGTGGTTGAATGGCGATTTCGCCCTGATTGCTGCACATCGCGGGCTGGACACTGGGTGTGGGCACGCTTATAATGTGGAAGGCAACGGGACTTACACTCAGAGAGGAGTTTATGGGCCTTGAGACAGAGCGGGCAGAGGGGGGACACGCGCACGGGCTCGTGGGCGTGCTTATGTTCTCTGCTACTGGAGCGGATAGTGCACGCTCCGTGAGAATGGGCTCTGCAAGAGACCCTGGGCATAAAGTGCTTGTGTGTGTACGTGAGCACATGGTTGTGGGCACATTTTTTACACTTGAGGCTTTTATGCTCTTTTTGTGAACTCTCTGGGTAGCCGTGAAAACGGCTTTTAGTCGCTCGCAAGCGGGCAGGGAAACCGGCTTGTTTGTGGCGGTAAACACTACTGTAGTCAGCGGTGAGACGGGGACTAACAGTGGGCGAAGCTTTGACGGTGGTCCGGCCGCAGCGGGAGAAAGCCGTCTTTTTCTCAGCTGTGCTAGGCAGACTTCTGTTGATCGGGCTTCAGCGTGATCTTGGGTCGAGGCCCCCGGGGAGGAGGCTGTCTGCGGCGGCTGTCTGAGCGAGAGCGAGGGCGGCCGCCCTGTCTACGCTGGGGCTGCTGAGCTTGCTGAGGCGGGCGCTGCTGTGTGGTTCTGGCAGGCGGCTCGTGAGAACGGCCCGTCGAAGAGCTCGAGCGGCGGGGCAGGAACAAGTTCATGGCCTGAGTCGCTTTTTGAACCTCGGAGAAGCGGTCAACGATGCCCGTGACGGCAGATCCGAAGAGCCCGGTAGGGGAAATAGGCGCGTTGAGGAACGCGGCACGTTCTGACTCTCCCATGTCGGTAAGCGTGAGCCATAAGTGTCTCTCGGCGACACAGAGGGCGGCCATGCATCTCCCTAGAGCTTGTGCGGTGGCTTTAGTGGCGCGAAGGGAAAGATCCGTAGCGCTTCTCAGATCCGAAAGGACGGGCGGTTGCCTCCCGCTGCTCGCCATTTCACACAAGATGTCGCTCTGGAGCACCTGGAGGACAGACATCGAATGCAGCGCTGAAGCGGCCTGACCGGCGGCGGAATAGGCGCGGGCATGGAAGTTAGAGGTCGCTCTGCACGCTTTAGAGGGAAGCGTATGAGCAGACCGCCATCTAGCAGAGGGCGGGCAGAGATGAGCGGCGACCGAGTCCTCGACGGGCGGCATGGCAGTATAACCCTTCTCGGCAGCTCCGTCCACTGAGCGCAGCGAAGCGGACACATCAGAGCGATTACGAGCCGAGAGAGGGGCATTCCAGGATTTCGTGAGCTCGCTGTGAAGCTCAGGCAGGAAAGGTGCAGCCCGGCTGCAGGCGGGGGCCGGACGCCGGTGCAGGAACTTCCCATCCATGCGGTTCGGTGGTTGCTCAGGGGGAGGAGACCACTCGAGACCCAGGCGGCTAACGGCCTGAGAAAGGAGGCGCGTTAGTTCCTCTTCGATGCCGGCGCGGGTCCCCGCAGACTCTCTCGTCGATGAGCCGATCGACGACCAATCCTCGCTGTCCGAAGCGTGCAGCGAACAAGAGTCCTTCTCATCCGCGGTGTCATCGGAGGCGACAGAGCGGCCACTCGGCGGCAACTGTAAGTCCGGCAGGGGCGGAGAGGGAGAGCGGTCGGTGGGCGGCGGCGGCGGCCCACATGGATCCGCAGGGGGTTTTGACCGCCTGTAGTCAAGCCCGCAGGGTTGACAGCGGCAGGTCCTCGCAGTGGTCGCATCCTCCGTTGGCGAGGGCGAGTTCTGCGTGTTCCACTCCGAGACAGAGAGCGCAGATGGGGTGGCGGTCTCCATCCTCGAGCGGAGAGCGGCATGAGCCGCAGGAATTACGAGGCATCTTAAAAAAGACGCTCGTGCTCTTTTAGAAGGAATAATAAGAAAGGATACGCGTCGGATGGCGCTAGCTTGCTGGGCGGCTGAAGGTGGCAGACGGCCGGCTTCCTCAGACTCCGGAGCTCGCTAGACGGTGCCTTCTCAACGACGGCGGCTTCTTCCCAGGACAGCGGATGCGTGTAGCTCGCTGAATGAACAAGAATCAACGAACGAGCTGGGAGAGCGACCTTTATACACTGTAGCCACGCCCCTTTTGGCGGGCTGTGACGCAGTAAGCGAGCGCCGTCCGCTCATTGGCCGCGGACTCAGCGCCGCTCTCCCATAGGTTCGTGCATTCTCTCTGAGCGAACCAATGAGCCGCTAGATAGCCCGCTCATGGTCTGCCTCAGAAGAGACTGCGTTGACAATGATTACAAAATTATGGAATAATTTTTTGGCTTCAACTTCTCAGCAAAGATGAATCTTTCCCGTAGCGTAAGCTAGCTTACGCAATTCGAGAGAACCTCTCGTAAGAGAACCACCTACTGCTGCAATCGTCTGTCTGAGCTTGCGCTCAATGTTTGCCGTCTCCCTTCTCTACAACTTACGTGCTGATGCTCCTGGCGTGTGATACAACTATAGTGTGAGCTGGCAAAGAGCGAGTGGAAGTTACCGATGCCCCTAAATAGCCTTCCCCGCTCCGGAACTAAGCGCAACCAGAAGTTACCTGTGCCCCCTAAATATCCTTCCTCGCTACACTTTAATATTCTGTAAATTTTCATATTCTATAAATTCACATGACCCATTACATTAACATTATGTTATAGTTGGTTAAAGTTTTGTCTAGTTTATCTTTGTCTTATCATTGATATGTTTATTGATAGTTTGGCTTATTTTGATTATTGTTTTGTAGCTAACTTGGGTTAGTAGTTTTTCAGTTTAGTATGGATTGCCAAAGTTTTGTTTGAGGGGATACTCAGGTTGGGCCAATATTGTTGGAGAGAGCATTGAGAGCCATGTGTTCCATTTTTGTTCAGTTAGCTTTGTAGCTAAATGTGTTTAGCAATTCACTCTGCCTTTTCTGGGTTTTTCTTCAGGTGGGAGCACTCTCCTGTTGAGGTTTATCAGTGAGTGTCAATAGGAAGCTCGTGGTGTTTTTGTTTTAGGTGGCAGTGAACGTGGGTAGAGCTTCCCTTTCCCTTCATCCCTACATCGGCTCGGGAGCACGTCCGTGGATGTGGAGGGGCCGCCAGTTTCTGGTTGTCTTTTCCAATCCACTGGTTTTGTGTGCATAAAACCCCACCACATGTGACTGCACGAAGACTAGGGTCCAGTTAGTTAGTAGTTTTGGAGGATAGTGGGGTGTGGCTCCTATATTTAAACCCAGAAAGGCAGTAGGTGAGTTGTGTAACATATTTTTGGGGCATCTGTAATAGTTGTATTGGTTGAGGAAAATGTCTTCCACTTTGATAAGTTTTGTTAAGGTTCCTTCAGAGGTGGCTTTAGATTTGTGTACTAAGGAGCAGTTAATTGAAATAGCTGAACATTATCAAATTGAGATTGTTGATAAAAAACTTAAAGAGACTGTGAATGCTGTATTAAAGCAAAGTCTCAAGGAAATAGGTGTTCTTTGTGGTTAGTCTGGTAGCAGTGAGGGTGCAAGTTTTCAGTCTAGCTCTTCATTAACTTTTGAGCAGCAGAGGGAGTTGTTGCAAATGCAGTTAGAGATAGCACGATTGCAAAATGCCACTAGACCAGAAGACAGACCACCACAGTTTGATGTTTCACAGAATCTTCAATTGTTGCCTAAATTTGATGAGTCAGATCCAGATACATACTTTACTTTATTTGAGCGTATTGCAGCAGCTAGAGCTTGGTCAGATTTGGATAGGACCATGTTGTTGCAATGTGTACTTACAGGTAAAGCACGTGAGGCTTTTTCAGCACTAAGTGTAGGTCAAGGTAGCGCTTATTGTCTCCCTTAGGAGAAATTTGTTTTGGATTAGGGAACTGCTGCCATAACAACACATACCACGTATGACAAACAACATTAACAAACATTACAAATTATAAAAACATAAAAACCCTGCATCATTAAAAACAGTACATCACATAACAATTCTTGTCTGTCATACCCTCTATTGCAGTTATTTATCTGCTTGCTGTAGTTGCTCATTAATTAATTTAACAGACAGTTGTACAAAAGAGTATTTATATCGGTTATGCTTACATAATAGAACCCTGTATCTCCAACCAGAGTTCATCAGCGCATACTCAGAGTACAAAACGTGTGAGGAGTCTAATAAAATCTTGTTGGCCTGCTGTAGAGTGCTGAAGGGGTGGTCAAAAATATCCTGTAAGGAGCTAATTGTCTGTGTCACCATGATTTTTCCGGCCACTTTCACCAAATTGTTTATTTGAGCTCTCAATTTTACTGTTAAACTACCAAACCAAACAACAATTCCATATCTTAAAATAGACTTTATAGTTGCTTTGTAGAAAATTAACATGATATTACTGCTCACTCCAAATAATCGTAATCTCCTTAGAAAATGGACCCTTGCACACACCCATGACACATGTTTGTGCCACGTAAGCTCACTGTCAATGTGGACCCCTAAGTATTTATAGGAAGCAACCTGTTTGATAGCTTCACCATGAACCACTGCAGAGCTCCTATCCCCCACTAATCTCAGGTCTATGATAACCTCTTCAGTTTTGTCAACATTGATCTGTAGATGATTCTCGTCACACCAGCCCACAAACATACCTATAGCAGCTTTATAGTCATTAATACCGCAATCTCTTGTCAATAACTGTAATAATACTGTATCATCTGAAAACTTTATAATAAACTGGTTTGACTGCTGGCTAATGCAGTCATTTTTGTACACAGTAAACAGTGGTGAACTTCCGCACCCTTGTGGGGCTCCTGTACTATTAACTGCAACATCCGACAACACTGAATTAAATTTCACCTGTTGTCTCCTCTGTGTTAAAAAGGAATAATACCACTTGATAATAAAAGGTTTAACTTGTAAATTAATTAATTTCTCCAGCAGTTTATGTGGTTGAATGGAGTTAAACGCCGAGCTAAAATCAATAAAAAGTAACCTAGCATAGGCAGTTGGTCTCTCCAGATGCTTTAAAACAAGGTGCATTAATGTAGAAACTGTATCATTAGTACCACGGTTGTTTTTGTATGCAAATTGATATTGGTCTAAGGATGGCTTCACCTCCTTACGCAGTTCTCTTATAATGATCTTCTCAAATGATTTCATAACATTTGATGTTAAGGCCACTGGCCTATAATCATTATTGTCTTGAGGACAAGACTTTTTTGGAATAGGGAGTGTAATCGATTTTTTCCAAAGCTCTGGTACTGTATACGAGTCAACTGAGAGCTGGAAGAGCCGATGCCAGGCAGGTGTGAGCTCCTCAGCAAATGTCTTTAAAAGAAAACATGACATACCATCTGGTCCAGTTGCCTTACTAGAACATACATTTTTAAAAACCCTTGTAATATCCCTTGAATCTATTAATATTCTATCATCACTAACATTACAGCTTATATTACCTAAAATATCACAACACTCCTTAAAAGTATCTGACTCAAATCTCATATAAAAATTATTCAGTTCATTTGCCTTATCAATTTCATTACCGGCGAACAGTGGCTTCCTTTTCGAGGTCATGTTGGTCATTCCCTGGATTGAATTCCACAGTTCTTTTATGTCACAATTTCCCAAATGTTGTTCAGCCCGTTCTCTATATTGTGTCTGTGCTATACTCATATGATGATTGAGGTCCTTTTGTGCTGCCTTAAGTCCCCTTGTGTCCCCCAGTCTGTTGGCCATTTTTTTCCTTTTGATGCAATTCTTAATTTCCCCTGTGACGTATGGTTTGTTATTTTGATACCTCTTAAAGGACAACTCCGGCGCAAAATGAACCTTTGGTCTAATTACACATTGCTACCTAGTCAACCGTTATCTGAGATTTGTTTTCATGATTGCCGAATGTAAATAGTTTTATCTCTAAAAACAGTTTAGCCTATAGCGCTAGTATAATGCTAGTATATAGGGCATAGAGTAATGACAAGTAAAAATCGCTTGTTATTACCACTAACAAGGCTCAAAATAGCCCCACACTAAAACGACAGCATAACAAAGGTCCCTACATTCAAACCGAAGCATTGAGAACTTTGTCAGTGTCCATACAGTTTAAGAAGAAGATATTTTATACACATAGTCAACTTCGCGAATACAGGAAGAAGCCATCTTTGAAAAATAGTCTCTACCAGTCGATCTACGAACGCAGATCCATGTGCGCTGAACTGTGCAGAATCTCATATGGTCCGTTGTTTTCGGAAGAAACACAAACACAAACCGTTTTCTTCTCTTCAATATGTACACGTAGCCTACTGTTCATGCTCACCTTATCACCTTATTCACATCTCACCGGTGGACATGGATCGGCGTTCTTAGATCGACTGGTAGAGACTATTTTTCAAAGATGGCTTCTTCCTGTATTCGCGAAGTTGACTGTGTGTATAAAATATCTTCTTATTAAACTGTATGGACACTGACAAAGTTCTCAATGCTTCGGTTTGAATGTAGGGACCCTTGTTATGCTGTCGTTTTAGTGTGGGGCTATTTTGAGCCTTGTTAGTGGTAATAACAAGCGATTTTTACTTGTCATTACTCTATGACCTATATACTAGCATTATACTAGCGCTAGGAAGAAAAGAAATAGTCGAATAAACTCGTCCTGTCATTATCATTTCCACCTGTGTTCACCTCATTTAGCTTGATTCCTCTGTGTATTTAGTTCTCCCTCCTTCATTCTGTCTTTGTCGGTCAATGTTAACGTTACCCTGTGTTCTGCCTGCATGTATCCTGTTTGTTTGTTATTAAACCCTTGTATTGGAGCTTTTTGGTCTCTGCCTGTTCGTCTGCCTGCACCCACCCCGTGACAGAGGTAAGCTAATACATATCAAAAATTAATTTCAAAATGAACTATCCCTTTAACGGCAGGCCGAAACGGCCCTCAGGCCAATGGGAAATCTCCTGGTGCAGAGTTGCTCTCTCCTCATTTTTATTAACTTAACAAAAAAAAAGTCTAGTTTGCAGGTCGCCCATGTGTGAGTAATTAATATTATTATAAAAGAAATACTTAATGGTTATCAAATGATTCCAAAAAAAACCCAAGCAGCCATTCACAAATGATTCAAACGAGTGCTTTATTTAATGTACTATATCTGAATATATAGGATCTAGATGGAATGGGACGTTGAAGGGCTGTCAGAATTTACCTCTCATTCAGACGAAGTCAATCGGCAAACCCTTCTTTATACTGGCGGAGGTTGTTGAAGTGGGAATCCTTGAAGTGCTTCAGGTCACTAACGTACATCCAACAACCGAACATTTTGACTTGCCCTCTCGTAACTTCTGCATCATTGAGCTCGGACTACAAAATCGGAGCAAGAAATAATAATGGTGGATTGCTCGAAGTGTTGGACCGGTAGTCAATGTCCTTATTTGGCAGTTCCGCTGCAAATACGGTGACACACTTGCTAAAAAAACGTCATAGAGAACAGAAAAATCTGAACAGGTTGAAAAATATGACCAAAACAGAATACAAAGATATAAACGAAGCACCTGAAGAGAATAATTTCATCTTTTCTGTACTTATAAACACTCCAAATATACAACAAAATGCATTTAAGGGCTAAAAAAGTGGATTTTGCATGATATGACCCCTTAAAGGTCCTATATGTTTTTTATAAAATGAATCCTTTTTTATTGCCTGAGTTTGAAGGGGTTGTAATCACATATTGCAATGATACACTTTTCGGGTTTTGTTATTACCTCTGAAGGCCAATATTCATATTAATATGTGAAGTCTCCTGGTCGGATTTCCTGCGAAATCCATCAGATGTGACGTGCACGCGCGCTCCCCAGCTTCTCTATCCTTATTACAGTCTATGCGACCAACGGCACTTCAGCTGTCGACATGGAGTCCCCCCAAACGTCCTGCCTCCAGCACAACACAGACTCCAACACAAACTCCACATAAATATAAAAACAAAAAAAGTTTTATCTTCTCAAGCTCGTCAGACAAAACGTGAATCTGATTGACTCCGGACGAAAACGCGGATCAACATAGTAAACTCTAGTGAAAGGTAAACTACATGACACATGACATGAATACAAAAGAATGTTCCAGGATAACAAAAAGTAGGTGCTTTAGGATGTAACTTATTTTATTTACTAGCGCTACTGACTAACGTCACTCATCCACTACTATCATATTGTTTATAGCTACACATTTCCAGACACGTTTAGTACAGTAATGTTACTTCCTACGATCTTACTGATACACTGAAACTGTTCAGTTTAATTCACTAACCGTTTTCGTTATCATATTATACATTCACCTATTGACAATGCTGATTGTGAAAGATACACGAATAGTTAGAGACATGGCTTATGCTATATAACATCACATGTCAGCTAAATGCAGTTTATTATAACATTATCATGGTACGAGCACAGAGCATTAGTTCAACGTCAAACTGATAAAAGTAAGCTATTATTGTAACTGCAGTGGGAGTTTACATTAGTTTCCAGCATGTTGTGTGATGATTTCGCCGTTGCGTTGAAAGTCTCCATGTGGCCGGTAATGAATGCTCGCTCTTGAGATCGAACACGCACACAAGCGCTCTTGTTGCATTCTGAAACATCAGCACTAGAGGCCGCTAAAAACCGCATAGAGCTCCTTTAAGCCTCTTTTTCACTGCAAAGTACCAGTTCGACTCGTCTTGGTTTCGTTTTCCACTGTAGAAAAGTTGTACCTGTACCTGCTTCCAGGTACTTTTTTTGTATCACCTTCGTCGAGGTTCCGAGCTGAGACTAAAATGTGACGTGAAAACATACAAGGCTGCTGATTGGTCAGAGAGAATAGTCAATATTCACTGCATCATCATTTCGCGTGCCGGACAGAGGCCATCAACAGGAAGTTTTATATTTTACCATTTTCATACGTTATTTCATCACTAAATCCACTTCGATGTGAGAAACCAGCTGTGTAGATTTAGAATTTTGAAAGGAGTTGAGAAGCTCTGCAAGTAGCGGTGGGCGAAGCCTGCGCCAACCCGTGGGAGGAGGACAGCCGGCTGCTTACAGAGCCCTCTGCTCCACACAGACCACTGCAGCAACGACGGCAGAGGAAAACACAGCTGGAAGATTTTCATACGGCTTATCTGTCTGTACATTCTGAGGAAAGTTGAAATGTTTTAACTTAAACCAAGAGACAGCTGTGTGTGAGTTAGGGATGCACGATATATCGAATCAATATCGTTATCGCGATATCACGTTCCTCGATATACTTATCGAAAGTCTCGCGATATTTATGCAATATTTTGTTTATGATGCGTCCGTCACCGTTGCATTTCCCCCCATTAATTTCCTGATTCTCCTTCTCCATAAACAACAGGAAATCAAGGAGAGGTTTAACTTTTCATGCTACAGATTTCCCACAGTGGTCAGAAAGAACAGGGGAGACACTTTGTTTTTCTCAAGAGTCGCTTTTCGCTTCAAAGCTAATCGCCGTCACTCTCTCACTTCTCACTTGCTCTACCACACAGTCCCCCGACACACACACTTGCCGGCCGGCTCGACGCACACAAGCATAAACATCAGGCCACCCTGGCAACTTCATGCGTTTTCACTGATCGGATATCTGATTTATCAAAATACGATCTTCAATTCCAGCGCTATATGCGATATATAATATAAATCTATATATAAGATTTAATGGAGTGCACATACGTCACCGAAAGCAACAGTTATGAGCTGCATACGATCATCAGGTAAAATAAGATCAGTTCGTTTCACGAGTTCACATTTACATCAATTAAACAGTAAAGATTATGCGTATTTGGCGTGCTGTCCAGGGGGAGGGCTCCGAGCTCGGAATTTTTGCCCGAACCCAGAGTGCTCCCCCTCCTCGTTGTTGTAAGAGTATTTAGGAGAAGAAGTGAGGAGATGGGGTGGTGGTGGGATGCTGTTAGACTGTCAATGAACTGAGTTAAGTTTGCTGTATATATACCTCTTACTTCATTGATTGGGAGTGCGCTCCACTCGTGTCTAATTAGGCTTGATTACCTGAATGTGCTCCACCTGTGTTTAATTCTGAACATGCTCCTCCCGAACTTTGTTAGTAAAACATCATTTCACGAGTTCACATTTACATCAATTAAACAGAGTAAAGATTATGCGTATTTGGCGTGCTGTCCAGGGGGAGGGCTCCGAGCTCGGAATTTTTGCCCGAACCCAGAGTGCTCCCCCAAAAGCAAAAGGCAAAGGACAGCCGCCAGACTAAAGACCCCCCAAAACGCAGAATTTTGGCGGGCTGGGTCCGTTTGAATTGCACCGTTCTTAGCGAGCGCATCTTACTGCGTCGAACGGGCGAGCCCTTAATGGCCTATGGATGAGGAACAGCTTGATTTATGCCGCCTGACCAGGAGGGCCCGTGTTGCCTCTTGCGGAAGCAGCTTACTGCGCTGGGCGGACGGGCCCTACTGGTTGACGAATGAGGGGTGACAAGATTTGGGGATGCCCAACCAGGAGGGCCCATGTAGCTTCCGACGGGAGCAGCTCATGGCGTCGGGCTGATGGGCCCTACCGGCTGACGGTGGAGTGTTTTGGAAGCCCAGACTGGAGATTTCTTGCGGACCGCTGGGAAATCGATACCTGTTAGATGTAAAAGAGAAACATAGATGAATGCCATATCTGCTTGGAGACCAATGCTCGCTTGGCAGAAAAAGAGGAAACATAGATGCATGCAATGTCCGCTGGGAGACCAATGCTCGCTGGACAGAAAAAAGGAAAGATAGATGCATGCAATGTCCGCTGGGAGACCAATGCTCACTGGACAGAAAAAGGAAACTTAGATGCTTGCAATGTCCGCTGGGAGACCAATGCTCGCTGGACAGAATCATGCAATGTCCGCTGGAGACCAATGCTCACTGGACAGAAAGAGAGGAAACATAGATGCCTGCAATGTCCGCTGGGAGACCAATGCTCGCTGGACAGAAAAGAGGAAACAGCTGCCTGCAATGTCCGCTGGGAGACCAATGCTCGCTGGACAGGATTATGCAATGTCCACTGGGAGACCAATGCTCGCTGGACAGGATTATGCAATGTCCGCTGGGAGACCAATGCTCGCTGGACAGAAAAAGAGGAAACATAGATGCATGCAATGTCCGCTGGGACACCAATGCTCGCTGGACAGAAAAGAGGAAACATAGATGCATGCAATGTCCGCTGGAAGACCAATGCTCGCTGGACAGCAAATGCTTGCTGGACGGAGAAAAAGATAATATAAGTCTTCTACAGGGAGAGTTTTTACTTCGTCTGCTGGGAACTAGATCACTGGATGAAGGAAGAGCACCCAGGTGGACGACCCGGAGGGTTTTATTCGATGAGGGTTTGGTGGGCTTTTTTAATGTGGAACCGGTTGGTCCTGATGTAGCTTTGGAAAGCGTCTGAGGACCATCTTCCGAGAGCTTGGATCTGCTGCTGGGAGAGGCCTTTTTGGGCTGCTGAGGTTGCTGCTCCGATGCGGAAAGAGTGACTGGAGAAATGTTTTGCTTGGATGCCTGACTGTTGAAGAACGAGTTTGAGATGTTTCTGGAACCAAAAGCGTGTCACAGGTTTGTTGGAGTCATCTAAAAATAGGGGATCAAGAGGGGATTTAGCCTGGGAGCTTCTCCACTGAAGATATGCCTGAATGGATTGGTTTGGTTGGATTGGCGATGAGAGTTTGAAGATGTAGATGAAATGGCCTTTTTTGGATTGGTCTGTCTTGCTTTGCTTAATTAAGTATGAGATGGTTTCACTATCCAGTACTGCTAAGTCTGAGATGGTGGGGTGGACTCTTGGGTCGAATTTGGAAGTGATGGCGAGTTCCGAGCATCTAAGAAAGCCAAAAAAGGCTAGAATAAACATAGCATCGAGTGTGCGGGCTGTCTCGAGAGGCTGGTAGACTGTGCGGAGGGCATGAATACATTTTGTGAGAATATCTAGTGTTATGGGTTGTCTGGTGTCAGGATGGGTGGGATGGGATCGTTGAATTCCTTTGACCAGAAGGGAGGTCTGTGAAATATTTATCTCTGGAGAGGGAGCGCCGTACATCAATTTATGGAAAAACTGAATGCCGCTCAGGTAACCTTTGATGGATCCAACTTGAAGGCCCTTAATGCTGTTAAGGTAGGAGATGAATGAGGTGATTGAAAGGAGAGAAAAATCAGGGAATGGCAAGTTGTATGAGAAGTGGAATGCTTTAAAACACCTCCAAGCTGTCACATAAGATTGGAGGGTCCTGGGAGAAACTGCTTGGAGGATGGTGTCCAGTGATGCGTCGAGGAGTTGTTTTAGAGGGTGGGTTACGGGAATATTAGTTCTGAATAGTGAGGTACTGGAGTTGGGAATTGGTCTGCCTCTGGAGCCAGCGTCCTGAATTTCTGAAACAGAAAACGAGACAAGGAGTCAGCGATTTGATTTTCAGATCCGGGGATATGTTTGGCAATTATGATAAACTGATCACACGCTGAGATCCAGATTAGGCGTCTTAAGAGTGGCATCAGGGCGGGTGAATGGGAACGGCCTTTATTAATGCATTCAACAGTTGCTTCATTGTCACAATGCACTAAAACGCTGCTGGTGGCCCATTCTTTCCCCCACAGGAAGGTTGCTACCACGAGAGGGTAGAGCTCAAATAGGGCTGAGGACTGAGTCGTGTCTTGGAGTTGGGGGGGCCCCGGAGATGCGAACCAGTGTCCTTGGTAGAAACCTCCGAAGCCGATTGAGGGGGCCGCATCTGTAAATAATTGGATATCGACTGGAGATAAAACGAGATTGTTATAGAAAAAGGACAGGCCATTCCACTGTTTAAGGAAAGTTATCCATAACCTGAGTTCATCGCGGCACGTCTGAGATATGGAAATTAGGTCTTCTAGTGCGTTTACTGAAGAGGCGAGTGAGAGGAGATGCGAAATGAAAGGGCGGCCTTGTGGAATGATGCGCATTGCGAAATTTAGGTGGCCGAGCAGGGATAAGAGTTCGCGTTTGGAGCAATTTGAGCGGTCAATGAGGGTAGATGAGACGAGTATGATCCTTTCAATTTTTTCCTTTGGCAGGGAAGCCTGGAATTGTACTGAATCTAAGTTAATGCCGAGGAATTCGATGGATGTGGTGGGACCCATGGTTTTCTCCTGGGCGATGGGGATCCCAAGCTCCGAAAAAACATTTTGAACGGTGAGGAAATGCGCGGCTGGGATGGCATCGGGAGGCGAAATGATTAGGAAATCATCTAGCAAGTGGATGAGGTGAGGAATCGCGTAATTGTTAGACAAAATCCAGCAAACAGCTTCTGATAGCGTGTCGAAAATTTTGGGGCTGCTTTTGCATCCGAAAGTTAAGCGTACGGAAAAATAAAATTTTCCTTGCCAGCGTACACCGAATAAGTGCCATGAATCTGGATGGATGGGCATCACTTTGAAGGCAGAAGTGATGTCGATTTTTGCCAGCCAAGCTCCCCGACCCGCAGTTTTTATCATGTCGATCGCCTGATCTACGTCATGGTATTTGAGAGAAAATTCGTCAAGGGGGATCAAGCTGTTAATGCTTGGGAACGGGGAATCATGTGGAGCTGATAGATCAATTATAAGGCGTTTTTTACCTGAAAATTTTCTTGTGGCCACTCCAATGGGGCTGATACGAAAAACTTCGAAAGGAGGATTGTCGAAGGGACCAATCATAAAGCCTGACTCGACTTCTTTTTTGATCAGGTTGTCGGGCTCAGCCAAAGCAGATTGAAGATTATTACAGACAATATTTTGAGAGAGTGGGCATTCCACACCGGGTTTGAAACCGTGCTCGAGGCCGGACAGAAGATAGTGTGTGAAATGGGTGTCTGGGTGATGAGCTAGTTCGATCGCTAGGCGAGAAATATTCACGGGAGTCGACAAGTAATTTTTTGATTTTTTATTGACTGCTTTGTACACTGGGCAAACATGGCGGGCATGGGCACCGCCGCAGAAATTGCAGACATGGAGAAACCGGCAACGCTGTCTGTAGCACCTCCCATGGTTAAAACTGTTGCACAGCTGCCTGCTGTTTGAAAAGGAGGCTGTCTGCTGTCTCCCTCCATCGGGATTTTCATGGGTTGTAGGTCTTGGCACATAGCTGGTTGATTTAACTGGGGCTGAGTCTGGGCAGGGGGGGATGGAGGGGTTGACTTGAGGGCATGTCGTGGTTGAATGTGCCACTGACCTGCATACCGCACATGAAATGTTCTTGCAGCCTAGGAAAACCCTGCTGTGTAGATCTGGATCAAGAGCGCCCCAGTAAGGACATTGGTTCCATTGGGCGACCCGGACAGAACACTTGGCGGAGAAGAGCTTGTGGTAGGTGTAGAAGTGCCCTCCTCCATAGGACAGCGCAAGTTCGGCTATAATTGATAAGTAGTCGTTTAATTCACGCCGCCTATGGGGGAAGGCTGAGCAGATTACTTCAGTGAAACGGCTGAAAGCAATTGTGAACTCGGAAAAAGAAAGTAAACGTGATGAATGTGGATTTGGGTTTTTTAAAGTGACAGAATAATCCCCAATCTATTTGGCGGTTTGATTCGGTTACAGGTAACAGAGAGAGAAGAGATGAGAGATCTACGTCTGCACCTGACAGGATCTGTGCTCGGATGTTGTGGGACACTGGGGGTGGCTGAGTTGCTGTGAAGAGAGAGTGCTGAGATTTTGCCTGGAGAAGAGAGCTGAAAGGAACCAAAGCCGGGGCTGCAATTGTCAGCGGAGGCAGCCTCACGCTTGAATCGGCCTCTGGGGCTTGGGGAAGAGGGTTAAAAGTATGAGAAGGAAAGGAAGGTTGAAACTGGGAAGAGTGGGCTCGTGCTGCAAGCGGAGGCAGCCTCACGCTTGCTTGAGCTACTGGAGCTGCTGCCCACTGAAAAGAAGAGGGATTAGTAGCTGTTGCGAAAGCAGGTTGAAATGATTGGGCCTCCAATGCTAGCGGAGACAGCCTCACGCTAGCATCTGGGACAGGTGCTGGAGGCAACTTAAAAGAAGAGGGATTAGTAGCTGTTGCAAAACTATGTTGAAATGATTGGGCTTCCATTTCTAGCGGAGGCAGCCTCACGCTAGCATCTGGGACCGGTGCTGGAGGCCACTGAAAAGAAAAAGGATTATTAGGAACAGCAGGAGCCATGTTCTGATATGCTGAGGGGAGGTCGGCGGGCCTGGTTTCAGCCAAAGCTGCAGCCTGCTGGCGAGGTCTGATGGCAGAAGGAACTGGGGCGCGGCCCAAGCTTGCTGAAGGCCTTCCGCTGCGGTTTGATGCTGGAAGAGAACTAGATTTAGTACGCTGGGATGGTGGTGTTGTCCAGCGAGGTGAATCCTGAGCTTTACTTTGCCTGCTGGTCCTTTTCGGGGCCGGCATGGACTTCGGAGAGAGGTTAGTTGATTGCAAGAATACATAGAGGGCATATAGTTCCGCTTTGTTCATCCTTCGCGAGAACTGAACATCCGAATTTATCAGCGCTTGCCTCAATCCTAGAACTGTCCACTTTGCAATTGGTGGAATTGTTGGGACTGCCGAGCGATAGGAAGAAGCAGGGGAGGGATTGCGATGTCTCGCTGGTGGAGGCGAGGGCTGGCCTCTGCGTCTAGGCGAGCGTGTAGCTGTTCAGGTAGGCAGGCGGCCGCGTGGAGAAGCCTTGGGATCAGTTGAAATGTTGGGCGGAGAAGGAGTGGTCCTTGGGTCAGCTGATTCTGGCTGAGGATCCGGTGAGAAGTTGGATTCATCATCGGATGGGAAAAGCTGGAGTTGAGACATGGTAGCAAAAAGGTCGAACCAATATGCTGTTAGACTGTCAATGAACTGAGTTAAGTTTGCTGTATATATACCTCTTACTTCATTGATTGGGAGTGCGCTCCACTCGTGTCTAATTAGGCTTGATTACCTGAATGTGCTCCACCTGTGTTTAATTCTGAACATGCTCCTCCCGAACTTTGTTAGTAAAACATCATTTATAGAGGGAATGCATTGACACGTGACTTTCCCGCCGGAACAACCCCTCTCAGCCTGACCGAGTGGCAAAAGATCGGCTGCGTGACTGGATTTAATAGGGGAAACTGTGGAAATGCGACTAAATCGAACAATTTTATCAATTTAAACTAAATGTTGGACTCAATATAGGCTACGTTCACACTGCAGGGCTTAATGCTCAATTCCGATTCTTTGAAAAAATTCTAATTTTTTACAAGGCCGTTCAAATTTCCAATTAAATGCGACCTTTTGTGATCTCCTGTGTGAACGTGAAATGACCCAGAAGTGACCCGCATGCGCAGAAGAGTAATCAACGGTCAACAACGTCACTTGATGTTTGCGGAATAGTTTTTTTTTTCCATATGTTGCGAGCTTTTGTTTTATTATTATTATTACCACAGCCCATATACAAACACAGACAACAATTATTTTATCGACGGGCAAGGTTTGCAAATAAATGTAAGATTTTTCCGATCTTCACCGACCTCGTCATAAAACCCGTTTATTGCGCGTCCTCGGCGCTCCTTGCTTTGTCACCGGCGACCGCGGTGCGACACTGGTGGCTGGTGTTGCCAGATTGGGTGTTTTTTTCGCTACATTTTAAGGCATGTTTACTAGGGGTGTAACGGTACACAAAAATCACAAAAAGAAAGAAATGCCAGAGAAATTTCCTATTTGTTTAAAGAAAAAATATTTTTAAAAAAGTGTGAGTTTTCCTTTCAGGTTTATAAATGGGGGTCATCTTTGAAGGATGAACAAATAATGTTTTGGTCATCACATTAAAAATAACATTTAAATATATATTTATTTATATAATATTTTAATTTTGAAGTGCTGGAAAAAGATGTGTGAAGTACTTGAAAGCATTTCACCATTCCAGCCAAACTGGTTCCAGTTAGTGTTACTATATTAAATCCATGGTGAATGTTGCTGGTCTGTGGATGAAAGTATTACTAGTTCATTCACGGCACAATGTTTCTCTTGGTTGCCATGACAGCGCTGTTTGATCTAATAGAGATCTACGGTTAATAACGGAGAAATGTGAAGGCTTCTCACTAGATCTCGCAGCGATGTTATTACCTCAGTGGCGAATTCAAATGTTTACTTTACCGGATCTCTCAGCGCGGTGTGGTAACAGTGTTGCTTGATCGAGATTGGCACATAACAAATAGCGCAGTTTCGTTCTGCTTTTATTACGCTTGCCATTTGATGTTGCGCAACGTTGTGTTGGCAGCACGAATTTTGCCGGCAGGAAAAATGGTCCAAGCAATCGTTCGGTTTGTATGCGTACCGAACCGGAAGCCTCGAACCGAAACGGTTCAATACGAATACATGTACTGTTACACCCCTAATGTTTACATGTTTTAGCCAGGTTTTCGCCTGGAAGGCTCTATAGAAATCTGACACCCTACTGTACGAAGTTAAACTGACAGAGAGCGCACGTTCACAGACACCAGAATGAACGTGTTCACAGTAATGTTCATCAGGCAGTAATACAGTATATAAACGTGTTCATGCACTATCGTTCATTGAAAGCGTTCAGGCACAACGCTGGGGAAGAGACACGTCTGCAGCAGCCCATAATAACAGTGCAGAAACGTGTTGGAGTTAGCGTGTATTGGCTAGCTACAGGTGCGTGCAATGACGTGCGGGTCGGATATATGTGACCTGGCCGTTCAGATTGAAGTCGCATTTCAAAAGATCGGATACATATCGGATTTGGACCACATACCCAAGTGGCCTGGGTCGCATTTGAAAAGATCGGATCTGTGTCGTTCAGACTGTCATGAAAAAATCAGATACAGGTCGCATAGGGGCAAAAAAATCGGAATTAGGTTGTTTCAGCCTGCAGTGTGAACGTAGCCATAGTGTTCCTTACAACTTACTAAAGAAGAAAGGCAGTCTCAAAAAATATACCTCCGATGTTTTGTCAAATCTAGTTGTAGGCCTACAGTCAATCGCAAAGCTCTTTCCCACTTTATTTTTGTGTGTTGTGTTTGTTTTTCGCGGCATTCACGCTGAACACATATACAGGCGCTCAGTCTTTTTGCCACTCACTGTGAGGAACTGCAGGCACTCCGGCAGACGGTGACGTCACGCGCATTCCCTCTATTTACTTTTAATGAAGATAACTGTGTGAAAAGCGTCTGCGATTTACTTTCACTTTGATTTGCGATAGTTTGCGCGTTTTTTATCTGCGGTGATGCGTGTTGCAGTCGCGCGCGTCGTCATATCTGTCCATAACATGAGCCTGTAACGTTCTCATTTTTAGCATTTTTGGAAGGAGTACATTTTACATATGTGGTTTATTCAATAACGAGATGCATTTACATTTGTCCAGTTTCGTCTGGAATGCGGCCCAGACCACCTCCTGAAGTGGTTTGAGCGATTAGATTCAAATACGTCACGAATGCGTTTCACAGGGCATTTACACCTGGGGCCTGATGTATAAACGTTGCGTACGCACAAAATGGGCATATAAATATGCGTACGCATTTTTCCACATATCGGGATTTATAAAAAATAAACTTGGTGTAAATAAGTGCGCACCGTAAGGATGCTCTTGACCGTGCGTACGCACTCTTTTAGAAGAGTGTATGGGTTTTGGCGACACCGATGGTGAGCTGGAGTCAAATGTCTTTTTGCTTACTATTAGACAGAATCTAAAGAAAATTATACATCTACAGAAAGATAATAAAAATATAATTTCACAAACCTATCATCACTTGAAGCAAACATCTATCCCTTCTTAAATGACCACGCCAGCATGCGCATTGGGCCGTTTTGGTGAAACTGACGCACATACTGTATAGCCTATAATCTAACGGCAGATGGAGTAAAACCGTAAATCTTCATTATGAGTCCAAATCATAAATACAGTCCACATTCACAATAACAGTTTAAATAAATAAGAGAATGGTTTAAACTATGTTTTACTTCTGATTTAAACATTTAGATTAAATATGCCATTCTCATTAATTAAACACTTAAACTACATGAAATCATTACTGAGAAGTTACAATATATATATATATATATATATATATATATATATATATATATATATATATAAATAGAAATATACCTATTTGTTGTGGATGCATTGCTTTTGAACACTTTTCTTCTGGCATGCTGTGTTTTAATGTTTTAACTAGAGATAATTGCTAATCATGATAATAGCAGATTGTCTGAGAAAATTGTTTCGTGCAAATAATGCACAACCATGTCTATCTGTTTCCATTAAAATATAAATCAATTAAAAATACTATTTGGCCAGTGGAAAAGATCGAGAAAAACTTTCTCTGAAATGTACTAAAACACAATTTGATTTATTCATTCAAAAACAAGGCAAGGATATAGGATACTAAAAAAAAAATGTTTGTAATAATGTGACACATCCGCATTTCATGTTTTTCATGTCTTGTACCGTTAAACTTGGTATCACGTGGATGAATAATCATATGCAAATGATATGCAGACGAGGATATGCATATTTAAACTAGGCGTTGTAATCTCCATATATGGTTATTTCGGGGAGGAGACGCACGTGCGCACAATCTCCCGCTGACTGGGATTTATGAAGTGAATTCTGCGCAGGTTCTGGTGTATGAACTGTTTTATAAATCTGAAAACTTTTGTGTGTACGCAAATTCTGTCTTATGTGCGTACGCACACTTTAAGGATGAAATCTACGCAAAGTTTTATACATGAGGCCCCAGGTCTTTTCACGATCAGATAGCTATAATGACGTTTATGTTGCATATAGTGTGTTCTGTGGACTTGCTTATTTTACACTGTAGTGTAGGCCTACACAACTAGTAAAACATGTCCTGTTCTGTAGACATGGTTATTATTTATTTATTCATGCTGTACCAGTCCAATATGACTGTTAGTTGAAATAAAACTTATGTTGTAAGAAAACTTGTTTTATTTATTAATCTTTTTTTATGTTTTCCTATAACTTTTGTAGTTTTACCTTCATTTAAAAATATCGAAATTAATATCGATATTGCAATATTCATTATCGATATCGCAATATCACATTTTTGTCAATATCGTGCACCCCTAGTGTGGGTCGCTGGTGTGTGTGTTGCACTGAATATTATGTTGCGGCAGTTGTGTGTGGCATCGCTATGACGACCAGCTACATTAAGGTGTATTATCTCTGGGGTACTATCTGCAATGGAAAACCGAGCACGGTCGAGTAGAGTGGATGCGAGTTGAGCTGAAACTGGTAATGGAAAAGTGGCTTTAAAGAGAAAACAGTGATAAGATAAGAAAGGTCTAGCCAGCTCGCTATATAGCGTTATCAGATGCTTTTTTTTTTGAAACATTAACTTTTCATATATTTAATGTCACTTAGACCAATCAAATTCTGAATAACATGTTTATCTGATTCAACATTGTCAGTTCATTGCAAACATAAAATAAAATTCTAATACAAAAGTACATTAAACATTTTTTAGTCATATTTCATCGGGGAGGATCCACAGCACTGTGCTGTGTCTTCTGTTTATTTTCCTTTGATTTGTCCTGTAATACTAAAAGTAAACACTTATGACATCTATTTATTAGTCATTAGCCTATTAAAAATGTCGGCCACATACCATGAAACAACAGACTAGACTTATTAATGGACACGCTGGGACCAACACTGTAGATCTACTGCCAGACTGTCAACTGCTTTGAATATGGACATATTGAAAGTTATGCAGTGAAACTGAAATATCTTCTTTCTTTAGATCCCCAGTCCTTCCTGTCTAATACAACGGCTCCCAAACTCTTTAGGCAGCGCACCCCCTTCTACATCTTGACCAGGTTGATGCACCTCTAAACCCCCTTTTTTGTAAGCAGACTTATACTCATACTTGTGTATTTGCTCCATATCCCGCACACAGCACTATCTGATTGGTTACATGTCACAAATAGCCTATCAACACTGTGCAGCAGAGCTGTGTCAAATGGAAGGCAGCTGATATTACTGAAGGTGCAATACGCACAAAAAAAACATTTGCAAACATCTCCTGTTTTTGATAAATCGTGCCTTGTGTAGGTTCATAAACAGATAATATGGACAAAAAGAGCAGAGCTCAGCCTGATAGAGAGGGAAGTGTGTGAGTAGATAGCGTATTCCCTGTGAGCTAGTATTAATAATAAACTTTGTTTTAAATTAAACTTACTAAGGAAGGTTTTAATTTTCAAGTTTTTTTCATGAAGAATTCAACACAAGTATTGTAGTTATTACACCACCATTAAATCTTTCCTGTTTTGCACCCCTAGAGGCAGCTCACGCACCCCAAGGGGTACATACAGCACACTTTGGGAATCCCTGGTGTAATATATGTCTCCATTTTTGTCTTGCAGGTGTCCTGCTGTCCTGTCTCTCCCCTATCATATTGGCTCCTCTGGCTTTCCTGTCCCATCTACTCCTCTGTCTGTAATTTTGGACATATCTTTGTATCCACCATACCACTCTATCTAATTTGTGGAACTGAACCCTGAGACTTTGAGATATTGAGAACTGAGAAACTGATTTTTTGGGCTATGGAGAATTAATACCTAAGGTCACAGCTACCCTCTGTTTAAAGGGGGGGTTGACTGATTTTTTTCTTTGCATGATTGTGTTTATGGGGTGCAATATACCATGTATTCATGGTTTTTATTTTTTAAAAAGTCTTAATTTTCATAAAAATTTCACCTTTATTGTAAGCCGCACTCTCCTCTGTCCCATGAATGAGCGGTTGACTTCCTGAGTCTATGAAAACACTCCCTCAGAAACACGCAGTGGGCTCAGATTGGTTAGTTTGGGCCGGAGTGTTGTGATTGGCTAAACTGTCGCTCACGTTGTCTGGAAGATTAACGCCCATTACCTTTACGGGCGAAACGTTCATGTCATGAGCTCCGGTCCAGATGTAAATATGTCGAACTGCAGTGATCAGTTTGAGGCAGAATCAGACCGAGAAAGCAGCGATGAAGAGAGTCAAACAGAACCTTACCACACACTGCTCTTACTAAACATTTCTGAAAGATAATTTGCTACATTTTTTACTTTATACACATTTTTTTTTACACAATAGAATCTGACTGACAACAATAGCAACTGACCGGTTACTAACGTTATACTCAAACAGTGTGGCATTAGTTTACGTTCTTGATCAAATCGAAAATAACGTCATAAAGCATATATACATGAAAAATACGTTTAAAACATTAGTACTTATACAAAATTCAGGTCCATAATGTTTGTATGCGGTTGTCGTAGACACAAAATAGCATAACTAGTAGCCTATAGTGTCTATAAAGCCAGCGCTGGCATTTGAAAAAAATAAAACACAAGGCTACGTCTGGAATTAAACATGCAAATACATTTAAAATGATAAAGTCTTAGCCTACTTACAGGTTGTGGCCCAGCAACTGCTGCCTCTTGTTTTAAAGTTGGAACTGCTTCATGTTTTAGTAACAGTTTCTTGTTGAATCGGTGTTGAATTCGTGGAGATTCTGGAAGCTGTCACTTTCAGGAACATAATCAAACATAAATTGTATCCATTGTTGACAAAGTACAGCGTCCGTGGAAAGCTCAAACACAGAAGACCTGACAGCTGACAAACATAAAGTGTATCCATTGTTGACAAAGAACAGGGTGTGTGGTAAGCTCGAATACAGAAGACCACACACTCGACGAGCCGCTTAAATATGCGCATTCCCTTTTCTGCATATTCCGGAGGGAGGATTGATGCAAATGTATGGGTTAGTGACGTCTAAAACCCAGCTGTAGTCCCAATCGAGTCGTTTTTGCAGGCAATTATATTCCTGATTTTTAAAAGACTCTCTGCTTACACTGAACTTTTAAGGGCTGTAACTTTACAGATACTGTTCATGCACCAACAGCAACATTACACACTATTTAAAATCAAAAAAGTGAAATCCCAGTCACCCCCCCCCCCCCTTTAAAAGAATCTCTGGGAGACTCTACTCTCACGCTCTCTGTTCTAAGGCTCTGTCCCCTCACCTCAGGTTTATTGGTTACCTGGTCTATCTGTGTTTGAATACTCTGAGAGATTCTCTACTCTCATGCTCTACCTCTCCTCTGTCTCATTGATTCTTTGATCTCCAATTTGCAGTAATACATTTATAGATCTGTTTTTACAAATTGGCTTGATCATACAATAAAAGAGATAATTGCACAGAGAAACATTTGTAACACAAATTATTTCATTGTAATTGGAAAAATACTTGCAATTTGATAATTGGACTGTAAAAGGAGCTAATCCAAGCAACTGATTCTGGTAAATTTTCACACACATAATATTTTTTGTAAGTAACTGTATAAGTAATGACAAGTAAAATAAGTAATGACTATGTTGTAGTCAACACACACAAGTATTTAGATTTGTTTGGAGCAGCTGTTCCTGTCTGCAGAGCTGACAATCTTCAGTGACCAGAAGCACTCATCTGTCATCAGACTGTGACCTGTGTTCCTGAATTTTGATTCATATTTATCACACAGTGGAGCACCGTACTATTTAGTTATTCTCTGCTGGTAAGTTCAAACAGTTCATGATCAGGACAGCTCATGGTTAATACTGGTTGTATATTTGACTATTCGTAGCCATCTCTAAACGTTTTTGGTGTTGAGTGCTGTAGGTTTGTGCTCTCTTCTGATCTGATTTAAAATATTTTCACATTTTACTGCAATCAATCAGTAAAAAAGTGTAAAAAGAAAATATATATTTTGTTTCTGATTCATACAGTAGTGAATAAAGTAACTATTCTTTTATTGTGTTTTATATATAAAGCTGTATATAGATGAGCCATAGTGGTCTAAGAGTCAGCAGAGAGGTGAGAGGGTCTACGGACCACAGGCCCTCAATATAACCCTTCTGTTCCTCAGGTAATCACCACACCCGGCAAATCTTCTCAGGCACCATGTAGTCCTTTTTCTGGCACTGGAAGGCTTTGGCAAACTCTGGGAAGTTCTGTAATGACCCGAGAACTCTGCACAAAAAGAAATGACAAAAAGTAGAGATTACCAGCACAATCTAACATGGCTAAATCAGTCTGAATGTATAGACAGAAATGCATCACTGTCAGTGGAAGAAAGTTAATGTACCTAAACTTCCCTGGACTGTGGACATCCGTTTTGATGGAGTTTACAGCATACTCAGGTCTATGTGTTCCACACCAAACCTTGAATGAAAATGCAAATGTTAAAGAAGCTTCATTGAGGCATTTATCTGACTGGTCCTATGCAGAAGTTCAATACATTCAATAATGGCATAATGATTTTTCAAATAGTTATGTATTTGAGATGTCATTTAACTTTTATTTGGCATTATATTTTGTTATGGCAATGACAGTGACACACATTTTGTTCACATCTTTGTGGTTAGAGAAAATTAACATTTATGAACTTATTTGTAAGTCCCTCACTGGCATTGTTTACATGCACAAATTTAGTTTAAATCAGACTGAAATTATTCCAATTTATTCATCTGAATGTAGAGATTTTTTGACATGCGCACACTGCCGCGCATGTGTCGCATTACAATGTCGACGTGACAACGTAATTGTCACGAACCAGAAGAACACAGACAGGTAAGTATCACTGGAGTTTATTGGAATGGACAGTCTATGATCACAGCAGGGTGAGTAGTAAAGATTCAGATAATGTCAATAGAGCGATTGCAGACAGAAAGGAAGGCTCTTATCTCTTGGCAGGGATGGATGACCGGGAGAGATGGCTGGATGGATCGGAGGGACTGGCTGGAGTCGAGAGGATCAGGGCGGAACCGGGAACGGGAACTGACTGAAGACGGACCGGAGAGTGTGGCTTCCAAAGCGGGTAAGTAACGGCAATGCTATTCAGCGGGTACGGAGTCTGTAGTCGTAGTATTGACGAGACCAGACAATGAGGGACTGAGTGGGTGAGTCTTTTATGTTGCTGGTGATTGGGAATGGGAAGTGAAGACAGGTGATGAAGGCAGGTGAGGATGATTAGTAGTCCGGGGAACCGGAACGAGTGGGCGGAGTGATGGTGTCTGGTGCCGACGCAGATGGCTCCGTGACAGTACCCCCCCCCACGGCCAGCTCCAGCTGGCGGGAAGGACCGACGACGGGGACGACCACGGCCTCTGGGTGCTGGACGCTCCGGGTGAGTATTATGGAAATCCTGGAGTAGAGTGGGATCCAGTATATCCTCCCGGGGCACCCAAGATCTTTCCTCCGGACCAAACCCCTCCCAGTCGACGAGGTACTCCAGGCGGCCGCCCCGTCGTCGGGAGTCCAGGATGTCATGGACTCGGTATATGTTGTTGTCTTCAGGATCTACCGGAGGGGGGGGGCACGTCCGCCGCACCAGACCCTGGGGAAGAAGGAGTGAGAGGATTAGTATGGGGTTTGAGAAGGGATACATGGAAGGTGGGTGCAATGCGGTAGTGAGCCGGAAGGGATAACCGATAGGTAACGGGGTTAATCTGCCTCTGTATGGCGAACGGACCTATGTATCTGGGACTCAGCTTACGACAAGGCTGTCGGAGACGGATGTCCCGGGTCGAGAGCCAGACCAATTGCCCAGGTTGGTATAGTGGAGTGGTGGCTCGCCGAGCATCGGCCTGGCTCTTGTGTCTCCGAACGGCCCGCTGAAGATGAATATGAGCTGAGTCCCAGACCCTCTCGCTCGTCTGGAACCAGTGGTGGACTGCTGGAACGTCGGAGGGTTCGCCAGACCAGGGGAATAGGGGTGGTTGGTAACCGAGTATGCACTGGAAGGGGGTGAGTCCGGTGGTAGTCTGACGGAGGGAGTTCTGTGCATACTCGGCCCACGGAAGGTACCGGCTCCAGCAGTCTTGTTGGTCATGGCAGTATGACCGCAGGTATCTCCCGATTTCCTGGATCTTCCGCTCAGTCTGGCCGTTGGACTGGGGATGGTAACCAGAAGTCAAGCTGATGGAGACGCCCAAGAGGTTGAAGAAGGCCTTCCAGACTCGGGAGATGAACTGGGGTCCGCGGTCTGAGACGATGTCCTCAGGGATGCCGAAGTGCCTGAAGATCTGCTGGAACAGTGCTTCAGCGGTTTCGAAGGCGGTGGGCAGTCCAGGTAGGGGGATCAGTTTGCAGGCTTTGGAAAAGCGATCGACCACTACGAGGATGCAGGTGTGACGGTCTGATTCAGGCAGATCGGTGACAAAGTCTACCCCGAGATGGGACCATGGCCGGGTGGGTATAGGAAGAGGGACCAGTTTGCCTTCTGGGAGGTGACGGGGTACCTTGGCCATGGCACAGACTGAGCAGCCGTTGACGTATCGGGAAACGTCCTGGGTCATACCGGGCCACCAGTAACGTTGTTGAACGAGCGAGAGAGTCTGATGGCTGCCTGGGTGTCCAGAGCCCGGGGATGTGTGGACTGAGTCCAGGAGGGACAGGCGTAGGCGAGAGGGCACGTAAACCCGTCCCTCCGGACCTCCCGGCGGAGCAGGTTCGCGCTGGGTGGCCTCGGCGATGTGGTCGTCCAGACTCCAATGAATGGGGCTCACGACTAAGGCTGGAGGGAGGATGGTCTCGGGGCGTGCAGGCGTAGAATCCGGCTGAAACATACGGGAGAGTGCATCAGCCTTCGTATTCTTGTGACCGGGACGGTAGGTGACGGAGAAGTTAAATCGAGTGAAGAATAAGGACCAGCGGGCTTGACGAGGGCTGAGTCTGCGTGCCTCACGGAGATATTCCAGGTTGCAGTGATCAGTAATGACGGTGAACGGATGCTGAGCTCCCTCCAGCCAGTGCCTCCATTCCTCCAAGGCGAGCTTAATCGCTAATAGCTCCCGGTTGCCGATGTCATAGTTCTGCTCCGCCGGGGACAGTTTCTTGGAGTAGAAGGCGCATGGATGGAGTCGTGGTGGATTCCCCTGCCGCTGGGAGAGAACCGCTCCTACCCCGGTGAGGGATGCATCCACTTCCACGAGGAAGGGCAACGCCGGATCAGGAAGTGATAGGGTAGGAGCGGAACTGAAGGCTCTCTTCAAGTCCGTGAAGGCTTGTGTGGCGAGGGAGGTCCAGGACAGAGACTTGGCCCCGTTCTTGAGCAGAGAGGTGAGCGGTGAGCTAATGTGGCTGAAGTTCTGAATGAAGCGGCGGTAGAAGTTGGCGAATCCGAGGAAGCGTTGGAGTTCTTTCACAGTGGAGGGTAGTGGCCAGTTGGTAACAGCGGACACCTTCCTCTGGTCCATGGTGATACCCTGCGGGGTGATGTAGTAGCCCAGGAACTGAATGGTGTGTTGGTGGAACTCGCACTTTTCGAGTTTCAGGAATAGCTGGTGGGTTCGAAGACGGTGGAGGACGGTTTGGACGTGATGGATATGGGTCGACAGGTTGGGTGAATAGATGAGTATGTCGTCAATGTAGATTATGACGAACCGGTTGAGGAGATCCCGGAATATTTCATTCATGAACCCCTGGAAGACGGCTGGTGAGTTGGCTAGGCCAAAGGGCATCACGCAGTACTCATAGTGCCCTGCAGGGGTGATGAACGCCGTCTTCCATTCGTCCCCATCACGGATTCGTATTAGGTTGTAGGCGCTGCGAAGGTCGAGTTTGGTAAAAACCTTGGCGCCACGAAGTTGTTCCAGAGCGGCCGGGACCAGAGGAAGGGGATATCGGAACTTGACGGTGGATTGGTTGAGGGTGCGATAATCGATGCAGGGGCGCAAGCCTCCGTCCTTTTTTCCCACAAAGACGAAGCTGGACGCGGCAGGGGAGGTGGAAGGTCGGATATATCCTTGATCTAGTGCCTCTTGGATGTACTCCTCCATGGCCTTCTGCTCGGGGATGGACAGAGGGTAGATCTTACCTCGCGGTAACACCGCCCCAGGCAGCAGGTCGATCGCACAGTCCCATGGCCGATGAGGTGGTAAGACGGTCGCCAGTTGTTTGTCGAAGACATCCTGGAACACCTGGTATGGTGGGGGGAGTCGTGGTTGGACTTCGGCGGGGGGGCTTTCGATAGAGGTGGTAGAAACAGGTACAGTCATCACTGGAGTGGCGGACGGAGAAGAAGGCCTCGGAAGGATGGGTAAACAGTTATGGAAACATTCATGGCCCCACCGCAGTATCTCCCCCATGGACCATTGAACGATGGGTGAGTGATCTTCCAGCCAGGGGCGTCCCAGGATGATCTCGGCCGTGGAGCCCTCCAGCACCAAAAACGAGATGACTTCCCGATTTAACCAGCCAATCTCCAAACCCAAGTCTGGGCTACGATGTCCGATTCGCCCGCGACCAAGGGGTTTTCCTAGGATGGACTGGACTTGGAGGGTGTGCGGGATGGCTCTTTGATGGATATTGAGTCGATGGAGCGTGGACAGGGCGATGAAGTTACCAGCAGACCCAGAATCAATCAGCGCTTGAACTGGAAGAGAACGGTCACGATAAGTGATAGTGGCAGAAGTATATTTAACTGTAGCAATGGGTAGGGGTAACTGCATAGTACTCACGGTGGGTCGTGGTGGGCGAACCGGACATGTGGCCAACAGGTGTCCCGCAGTGCCGCAGTACAGGCAGAGGCCATTGGTGATCCGACGATTTCTCTCAGAGAGCGGGAGATGTGCGGATCCAATCTCCATAGGTTCGGGTGCTGGAGGGCTGTGAGATGTTGTAGGGCGAGGAGGTGGGTATGCAGGGCTATCTAGCTGGCATGCAGTGCGGCGTTGGTCAATTCGGATGGATCGTTGGATGGTGCTTTCGATGCCAACGTTGTCGTCGTAAATGGCCAATTGCAGTCGTATATCGGGGTTGAGCCCGTGCCGATAGGCGGTGATGAGTGCGGATTCGTTCCATCCCAAGGTGGCGGCGAGTGTCCTGAATTGGAGTGCATATGATGAAACTGATGATCTCCCTTGCCTTAGACGGTATAATTGATCTTGCACGGAGATGGCGTGCGCAGACTGGGAGAAGACCTCGATGAAATGATTGGAAAAGGCAGCGAAAGTTTGAGTGACGGGGCCACGGTCCTTCCATAGGGCGTGAGCCCAGCTCAGGGCTCGACCACGGAGCAGAGAGATGAAAAATGCTACCTTGGAGCGCTCAGTGGGGAACGAGGCAGGATTCATCTCCATATACAGCTCGCACTGCAATAGGAAGCCGCTGCATCCCCCCTCCTCGCCTGCGAAGGGCGCTGGTTGGGCCATGGGACATACAGAGGCAGACGTGGAAGAAGTGGACGCGGTGGCTGTAGCGAGCGTCGATGAACTGGTCCGGGGTATGGCGGGTGGTGGTGGCGGATTCGCCGCGGAAGTAGTGCTGGGTGGTGTTTGAAGCATATTGTCGGTCTGGTCTTCTGTCACGAACCAGAAGAACACAGACAGGTAAGTATCACTGGAGTTTATTGGAATGGACAGTCTATGATCACAGCAGGGTGAGTAGTAAAGATTCAGATAATGTCAATAGAGCGATTGCAGACAGAAAGGAAGGCTCTTATCTCTTGGCAGGGATGGATGACCGGGAGAGATGGCTGGATGGATCGGAGGGACTGGCTGGAGTCGAGAGGATCAGGGCGGAACCGGGAACGGGAACTGACTGAAGACGGACCGGAGAGTGTGGCTTCCAAAGCGGGTAAGTAACGGCAATGCTATTCAGCGGGTACGGAGTCTGTAGTCGTAGTATTGACGAGACCAGACAATGAGGGACTGAGTGGGTGAGTCTTTTATGTTGCTGGTGATTGGGAATGGGAAGTGAAGACAGGTGATGAAGGCAGGTGAGGATGATTAGTAGTCCGGGGAACCGGAACGAGTGGGCGGAGTGATGGTGTCTGGTGCCGACGCAGATGGCTCCGTGACAGTACCCCCCCCCACGGCCAGCTCCAGCTCCGTGACAGTAATTGGGATAACTTCAGGGAGCCCAATCATATTTGAGGATCTACAGAACGAGCCAATGAACGTTGACGTACGTGAATCGCACTTTGTCTTTAACTTCGGAGCCGAGTTTCCGGTTGGTCTTCTGAAATACAGACTTACGTTGAAGAATCTCTCTTCTTCTTCTGCTCCAGTGATGGTGTGACGGCATGACTCAAAGCTCAAACAACTGCTGTTATAACAGCATTAAGACTATTGTGTCGGTTCTGTGGGCGTTTCCCTGAAATTGTACAAGTACACAGCGGCCATATCCTGGGTGCCTCAGGACTGTGAGAAAGCACTGAGAGAGCATTTTTTGTTTTTGTTTCTTTACAAAAAGAGCAACACAAGCATGAACCAAGAGGTCCACTATGTAGGTTATAATGGAACAGCAGTTGAACTCCCTCTACGCAGGCCTACTACCCCAGTCAGTTGGGGGTCTGAGAGTCCTGCGTAGGGCACTCGATGTGGCAGCAACCATAGCGTTTTCCATAGGGATCCCAATAACTTTGTCACGTTGACGTAACATCAAACGTGAGCAACTGTAGGGAACGTCTCGTTAACTAATGAACTAATAAACCCTCGTCCCCTACATCTTGTCACCACCGTTGCTGACTATTGCTGTAGAGGCTGTCACGATCTCGGGTCCAAAATTTTCTGTTCCGCCGCTGGCCCCAAAACCAGCGGTACCCAAATTCTCAATAATATAGCAGCTTCTTTCATCTCTGGGTCTGAAGAGGGCCCGGAGAGTAGTGGGAGGAGAGAATCATAACCACTCTCATCCGCCTCTTCTGTCGACAGTGAGCAGCAGTGTGCGATCCAAGAATGCCACCGAGCCGCCTCCTGCACATCCTGCCCCGTGGAACCAGGTTAATGCCTGGACACTCAGACGCCACTACGGGCTGCCTCATAGTGGCCCGAGTTGTGTCCTTGTGTTCCACCTCGCTGGCCCACTCCGGATACACCTACAGTCCCTTTGGTTCCATTTGTACGGTCTCTGACAGCCTGTTTAGCGCTCCCCAGTCCGTCTTGCTGGCTCATCTCGACCATCAGGCTCGGCTATGCGATTCAGTTCGCCTGGCGTCCCACCAAGTTTCGGGCCATCCACTCCACTAAAGTGAGAGCAGCCGATGCCCATGTCTTGCGTGCTGAGATTGCAGTCCTAGTGGCGAAGGACGCGATAGAGCCGGTCCCTCCAGCCGATATGGGGTCAGGACACTACAGTCCCTACTTCATTGCACAAGCTAGGCAGACACCCATTTTCAAATGTATCCATCCCCAAGATTTTTTTGCAGTGATCTACCTGAAGGATGCGTTTTTTTTTTGCTTTTTTTCTACTAAAGGCTACAATTTGTATTATATTTTCAATATGTACACATTCATTATTAATCCTGTACCTAACATGATAAAAATGGCTTTGTTAATGTTTCTTGTCCCCTCACAATAACAGTTAACGAATGATTACAGTAGGCTGACGTTACCTAATTTCAGTTTCAGTTCATATATAACGTTATAAGTAACTAAGTTTTTAGCTACTTACATCTTATCTTGCACTTGCCCGTGCACTGAAGCGTCAAGTCGTGCTGCTAAAATTCGTGCTCAGCGTTTGATTGGTCATCTCAAATATTCTGACATTGACGAGCTGTGACAGACCAATGAGCTCAGATGAACACACACACACAATTTCCTCTCTTTTTGACGCACTCTCTGCTTGGCGCCTATGCGGATTTAAGATGAAGAACGCGCTGAAATAAAGTCGTTATTTTTGTTTGTTTTTGCGCACAAAAAGTATTCTCGTCGTTTGATAAAGTTCAAATTGAGCCACTGTAGTCACTTGGACTATTTTAACGATGTCTTTAATGACTTTTCGATGCCAGCAATTGTCATTCCCTCAAGAAGCCTATGGACTAGTATGCAGGAGTGATCTTAATATCTTAAATATCTTAATTTGTGTTCCGAAGATGAACGAAGGTCTTACGGGGTTGGAACAACATGAGGGTGAGTAAATACTGACAGAATTTTCATTTTTGGGTGAACTAACCCTTTAAGAACAATGTTTTCATTTTGTATATTCAATATACATGGACCAAATGTATATTCAAGTTCGGGACACTGCGATGGGTGCATGTTTTGCCCCCAACTATGCTAACCTGTTTTTAGGTCTGTGGGAGAGCGATCTCGTCTATCCACACAGGTACATTGACAAGATAAAATGGTGGGGGATGTATATTGATGATATTCTTTTGATTTGGGGAGGTTCTTTTGATGAATTGTTACAATTTTATGAGTACTTGAACAATAATGATAGGAATATAAAATTGTTTATGGAACATTCCAAAATGACTATTAACTTAACTTCTTAGATCTAACCATTTCTATTGGTAAAGATGGGAAACTTCCCACTACTGTATATCGCAAAACAACAGATAGGAATACCATATTGAAAGCAGATACAGGGGTTGGACAATGAAACTGAAACACTGGCCAATGTTGGAGGTTTCACATCTATATGCCTGGCGGCCAATCTTCAGAGTGAAGCATGGGTAGATCAGTGATGGTTTGAGCTCCAATATCATGACCATCCTGATTGTATTTGATGGACACGACACTGCCGAGGACTACCAAACCCTTCTGGAGGATCATGAGCACCTGATGCTCAAACCGTGTATCAGCATGATCATGCACCAACACACACAGCAAGACTTGTGACAGAAGGGTTTGATGAAGATGAAAGTGACGTTGAACATCTCCCATGGTCTGCACAGTCACCAGATCTGAATATTATTGAGGTGTTTTGGAGGAGCGAGTCCACCAGCATCATATAGTGACCAGGGGCCTCATGCATAAAACTTTGCGTAGATTTCATCCTTAAAGTGTGCGTACGCACATAAGGCAGAATTTGCGTACGCACAAAAGTTTTCAGATTTATAAAACCGTTCGTACGCCAGAACCTGCGCAGAATTCACTTTATAAAACCCAGTCAGCGGGAGATTATGCGCACGTGCGTCTCCTCCCCGAAATAACCATATATGGAGATTACAACGCCTAGTTTTACTATGCATATCCTCATCTGCATATCATTTGCATATGATTATTCATCCACGTGATACCAAGTTTAACAGTACAAGACGTTAGGAAAATATGAAATGCGGATGTGCCGTCACATTATTACAAACATTTTTTTTAGTAGCCTATATCCTTGCCTTGTTTTTGAATGAATAAATCAAATAGTGTTAAATACATTTCAGAGAAAGTTTTTCTCAATCCTTTCCACTGGCCAAATAGTATTTTTAATTGATTTATATTTTAATGGATAATGGAAGATATTTTAAGGGAAGAGATAGACATGGTTGTGCATTATTTGCACGAAACAGTTTTCTCAGACAATCTCTAGTTAAAACATTAAAACACAGCATGCCAGAAGAAAAGTGTTCAAAAGCAATGCATCCACAACAAATAGGTCTATTTCTATTTATTGAATATATATATATATATAGTAACTTCTCAGTAATGATTTCATGTAGTTTAAGAGTTTAACTCTATTAATGAGAATGGCATATTTAATCTAAATGTTTATATCAAAAGTAAAACATAGTTTAAACCATTTTCTTATTTATTTAAACTGTTATTGTGAATATGGACTGTATTTATGATTTGGACTCATAATGAAGATTTACGGTTTTACTCCATCTGCCGTTAGATTATAGGCTATATGCGTCAGTTTCACCAAACGGCCCAACGCGCGTGCAGGCGCGGTCATTAAAGAAGGGATGGATGTTTGCTTCAAGTGATGATAGGTTTGTGAAATTATATTTGTGTTATCTTTCTGTAGATGTATAATTTTCTTTAGACTCTCTGTCTAATAGTAAGCAAAAAGACATTTGACTCCAGCTCACCATCGGTGTCGCCAAAACCCATACTCTTCTAAAAGAGTGCGTACGCACGGTCAAGAGCATCCTTACGGTGCGCACTTATTTACGCCAATGCGTACGCATATTTCTATGCCCATTTTGTGCGTACGCAACGTTTATACATGAGGCCCCATGAGGCCGCACATCGGGATTTATAAAAAATAAACTTGGTGTAAATAAGTGCGCACCGTAAGGATGCTCTTGACCGTGCGTACGCACTCTTTTAGAAGAGTATGGGTTTTTTAAAATGGTGGGGGATGTATATTGATGATATTCTTTTGATTTGGGGAGGTTCTTTTGATGAATTGTTACAATTTTATGAGTACTTGAACAATAATGATAGGAATATAAAATTGTTTATGGAACATTCCAAAATGACTATTAACTTAACTTCTTAGATCTAACCATTTCTATTGGTAAAGATGGGAAACTTCCCACTACTGTATATCGCAAAACAACAGATAGGAATACCATATTGAAAGCAGATACAGGGGTTGGACAATGAAACTGAAACACTGGCCAATGTTGGAGGTTTCACATCTATATGCCTGGCGGCCAATCTTCAGAGTGAAGCATGGGTAGATCAGTGATGGTTTGAGCTCCAATATCATGACCATCCTGATTGTATTTGATGGACACGACACTGCCGAGGACTACCAAACCCTTCTGGAGGATCATGAGCACCTGATGCTCAAACCGTGTATCAGCATGATCATGCACCAACACACACAGCAAGACTTGTGACAGAAGGGTTTGATGAAGATGAAAGTGACGTTGAACATCTCCCATGGTCTGCACAGTCACCAGATCTGAATATTATTGAGGTGTTTTGGAGGAGCGAGTCCACCAGCATCATATAGTGACCAGGGGCCTCATGCATAAAACTTTGCGTAGATTTCATCCTTAAAGTGTGCGTACGCACATAAGGCAGAATTTGCGTACGCACAAAAGTTTTCAGATTTATAAAACCGTTCGTACGCCAGAACCTGCGCAGAATTCACTTTATAAAACCCAGTCAGCGGGAGATTATGCGCACGTGCGTCTCCTCCCCGAAATAACCATATATGGAGATTACAACGCCTAGTTTTACTATGCATATCCTCATCTGCATATCATTTGCATATGATTATTCATCCACGTGATACCAAGTTTAACAGTACAAGACGTTAGGAAAATATGAAATGCGGATGTGCCGTCACATTATTACAAACATTTTTTTTAGTAGCCTATATCCTTGCCTTGTTTTTGAATGAATAAATCAAATAGTGTTAAATACATTTCAGAGAAAGTTTTTCTCAATCCTTTCCACTGGCCAAATAGTATTTTTAATTGATTTATATTTTAATGGATAATGGAAGATATTTTAAGGGAAGAGATAGACATGGTTGTGCATTATTTGCACGAAACAGTTTTCTCAGACAATCTCTAGTTAAAACATTAAAACACAGCATGCCAGAAGAAAAGTGTTCAAAAGCAATGCATCCACAACAAATAGGTCTATTTCTATTTATTGAATATATATATATATATATAGTAACTTCTCAGTAATGATTTCATGTAGTTTAAGAGTTTAACTCTATTAATGAGAATGGCATATTTAATCTAAATGTTTATATCAAAAGTAAAACATAGTTTAAACCATTTTCTTATTTATTTAAACTGTTATTGTGAGTATGGACTGTATTTATGATTTGGACTCATAATGAAGATTTACGGTTTTACTCCATCTGCCGTTAGATTATAGGCTATATGCGTCAGTTTCACCAAACGGCCCAACGCGCGTGCAGGCGCGGTCATTAAAGAAGGGATGGATGTTTGCTTCAAGTGATGATAGGTTTGTGAAATTATATTTGTGTTATCTTTCTGTAGATGTATAATTTTCTTTAGACTCTCTGTCTAATAGTAAGCAAAAAGACATTTGACTCCAGCTCACCATCGGTGTCGCCAAAACCCATACTCTTCTAAAAGAGTGCGTACGCACGGTCAAGAGCATCCTTACGGTGCGCACTTATTTACGCCAATGCGTACGCATATTTCTATGCCCATTTTGTGCGTACGCAACGTTTATACATGAGGCCCCATGAGGCCGCACATCGGGATTTATAAAAAATAAACTTGGTGTAAATAAGTGCGCACCGTAAGGATGCTCTTGACCGTGCGTACGCACTCTTTTAGAAGAGTATGGGTTTTGGCGACACCGATGGTGAGCTGGAGTCAAATGTCTTTTTGCTCACTATTAGACAGAGAATCTAAAGAAAATTATACATCTACAGAAAGATAATACAAATATAATTTCACAAACCTATCATCACTTGAAGCAAACATCCATCCCTTCTTAATGACCGCGCCAGCACGCGCGTTGGGCCGTTTGGTGAAACTGACGCACATAGCCTATAATCTAACAGCAGATGGAGTAAAACCGTAAATCTTCATTATGAGTCCAAATCATAAACACAGTCCATATTCACAATAACAGTTTAAATAAATAAGAGAATGGTTTAAACTATGTTTTACTTCTGATATAAACATTTCGATTAAATATGCCATTCTCATTAATGGAGTTAAACTCTTAAACTACATGAAATCATTACTGAGAAGTTACAATAATATATATATATATATATAAATATATATTCAATAAATAGAAATAGACCTATTTGTTGTGGATGCATTGCTTTTGAACACTTTTCTTCTGGCATGCTGTGTTTTAATTTTTTAACTAGAGATTGTCTGAGAAAACTGTTTCGTGCAAATAATGCACAACCATGTCTATCTCTTTCCATTAAAATATAAATCAATTAAAAATACTATTTGGCCAGTGGAAAAGATTGAGAAAAACTTTCTCTGAAATGTATTTAACACTATTTGATTTATTCATTCAAAAACAAGGCAAGGATATAGACCATTTCACAAGATGTAAACAACACTGGTCCAGAAGCACTTCCTGTTTCAGTTTGTAACTGTTTTCTTTATTTCACATGTAAAGAAAACATCTTAAAGATGTTTGTTTAACTTTTTGATTTAGTTTTAAATGTTCTGTTGGTTGTATTTTATCCCAGCTTTTATGTAGTGTTAAAAATCTGAAACAGGAAGTGCTTCTGGACCAGTCCCAGACAGCAAACTGACATTGAATCAACGTGGAAACGACGTCTCTCATGACATTGAAACAACGTTGATTTGCTCATCGAATTAACGTTGAACCAACGTCAGACGCGGCATTCTTCAAAGCTAAATGAAATCGAAAATTGGTTTGCTTTCATAACGTTGAAACAACGCGTTGATTTCAAGTTGATTTTCCGTTAGTTTTGAAAGAATGACGCATCTGACGTTGGTTCAACGTTAATTCGATGAGCAAAACAATGTCAGATCAACGTTGTTTCGATGTCATATTTCCACGTTGATTCAATGTCAGTTTGCTATCTGGGGTGTTGTTTACATCTTGTGAAATGGTCTATAGGCTACTGTATCTGTATATATCTGTATAGGCTACTGTATAATGTTTGTAATAGGCCTAATGTGACGGCACATCCGCATTTCATATTTTCCTAACGTCTTGTACCGTTAAACTGGGTATCACATGGATGAATAATCATATGCAAATGATATGCAGATTAGGATATGCATATTTAAACTAGGCGTTGTAATCTCCATATATGGTTATTTCGGGGAGGAGACGCACGTGCGTATAATCTCCCGCTGACTGGGATTTATAAAGTGAATTCTGCGCAGGTTCTGGCGTACGAACGGGTTTTATAAATCTGAAAACTTTTGTGCGTACGCAAATTCTGCCTTATGTGCGTACGCACACTTTAAGGATGAAATCTACGCAAAGATTTATACATGAGGCCCCTGGACACTGTTCTGGAAGAGGAACGGCTCATAATCCCTCTGGTCACTGTGAAGGACTTCTATCTGTCAATTGGTGCTGTATTTGGATGCAAAATGAGGCCCTCACCATTCTAACAAATTATTGTGTTGTAAAACCAGGTGTTTCAGTTTCATTGTCCAACCCCTGTGTGTTTTTTATGTTTGTTGTGACGCCCATTCCGTTTCGGTTCAATACGAATACACGTACCGTTCCACCCCTACCTTAAACAGGTAGAAGCACCGAGAGGCCCGGCTCTATTGGCTTGCTGCACCCTACTGTGCAACCTTATTGCTCCAGAGTGAAAAACCTGTCGAGTCCTCAAAAACCTTTCGGCCCAGACATGTCGGAATGTCCGGCACAAGGCCCTTATCCGCTGAATCCTTGAGAGCCGGATCTGGGCTGGGCTCCATATGCGTGACCCTACGTGGATCCCTTATGTGTATTTTTCCACAGCTGCTCCTGACGGAAGCCTGTGTCTTTCCCTTGGGCTAAGTCACTGTTATTTATATGCAGTACAACCTTCGAGTTAGTCCATATGTATTTTCCACATAAATCTTTGAAGAAGTGGCTTCCACAGACTTCCTAAATAGAAGGGCACACTTCCCAGTGTTATCCAATGTCTCACTGTATTTGTTATCACGGAACAACGGTTTAAGACTCACTCTGTGTAAGCCTCCTCCTATCGTCCTTCCAAGCAAGAAGATGTAGAGGCTTGCATGGGGCGCTGGATGGGGTGCAGCGGCTGTGGCGCTTTGGTTGGGATTCCTCTTGGTCAGTTATGACCTACGTTGTAGTGACTGACAGATAGGGAACGTCTCAGTTATGGTATATGGTAACCCTCGTTCCCTGAAGGAGGGAACGGAGACGTAGGTCCCATCACCACATCTGATGTCACTCGCCGAGGCGGCCAAAAAACTGAAGTGCAATTGCAGCAGCTGCTTTTTATATACCTGCCCTAACGAGGCTGCGCAGCTGATGCAAATGATTGTACGCCAATGTGTATTGGCTTGTTTTAGTTTCACTCGAAGTAGATTGGCCTCACTAGCGAGATTCCTATTGGTCAGTCATGAGCTTCGTCTCCTTTTCCTCCCTTAGGCTATGTTTACACGGAAACGATTCTGAAGAGTAAACGCAAAAGTGGCATTGCGTCATCACTTTTTATTCTGCGTTTAGATGAGCGTTTTGTGTGGGAAATCCGTGTGCAAACGGTGACGCAAAAGTGTGTGAAATTCAATGTAGTATACACTTCAGGCGGCTAGGGGTGCATACTACAGCAACACCAACTCCACGCGCCTGCATACAAACACTCAAGCAGACTTTTGCGTTTTTAAGCCTCAAAAACGCCGTCGCCGTGTAAACGAAAGGCACATCCGATACAATATTTTTACGTTTTCACCCGCGAGCGTTCTCGTGTAAACAGGGCCTTAGAGAACGAGGGTTACCATATGTAACCGAGACATTTTCTGTGTTGAGACAAATCTTGTGCAATGTCTTAAACTGCCTGGATAATCACACAACGTGTGCTGTGGTTCGTAAATGAATGACTCTTTTGGACTGATTCACATTAATGAATGGTTAAAACTGAACTCAAGAGAGATAAATCGGAAACATTTACAATAAGGTCTAGTTAACTACATTAGTTAACATTCTATTAATATTAGTTTCTATGCGGATTTACTCCATGCCAAAACCACTCCAGTCATTCTAGAATGACTCATTCTTTCCAAATAGAGCTTCAAGTCATCTGGTGAAATTATTTGTATGTCGCAATATATATTGCAGAAAACTAAAATATCGCAATGTCATTTTTTTTTACCATTTTTTATCGTGTAGCCCCAATTCTCGCAATACGTTTTCTACACAGACATACTTGCCAAAACAGCAATATTAATATTGGTTATTGGTATCGGCCACAATTTTCACATCGGTGCATCACTGATGATAACCATTCTCCTACATTGGTTCTGTATTTGTTTTAAACTGCAGACTTAATATTCATCCATTTATGGTCATAGTTTGGAGACAATGAGCATATGAACCATGCTGCAAATACAGTATTTATCATGCAGTAAAAATCCCCCTCCCTGCACCCAAAAATAATCATCTACGGATGAGAATACGAAACAAGGACTGGTGGGACATTGTCCTGCTCCACGTCACAGACGCTGGGGAGTGAAAGGAGAATTTTAGAATGATGGGACACTCATTTGTGACACCTTATTCAACAAGATGAACAGCTCGTTCTGTGCATCATACAATACGTCATTACGCTATTTCTATGTCATTACTCACGCGCAGTCCTTTCAGTTTTCAATCCGATCAAATGTTTGCATGTTCTCTCGATTAGATTAGAAGAAGAATAAACCACCCCTTTCAATAATTAAAAAAATTCAGTCGGATCGAGCTCAATCATATCGATTAAGTTGTTTACATTAGTAATCGGATTGACAGGATTATTTGGTTGCATGTAAACGTAGCCACTGTAAGCCACATTTTTAAGGAGGGAAAAGTAGGGATAAATTGGTCAACAAAACAATGTCACAAAGTGCTCAACTGATCTTAACTTGTGTTGAACATGTAACATTACTTTATGTTCTTAGTTATAAGAACATAAAGAGTTTCACCTGTGCAAAGTTAAGGAAAAAGAGTTGCTCATGATTGAGATCAATTCCAGGCAGAGGAGCTTCTTTTCCATGTTTTTTCACAAAGTTCTGGTAAGCCTGAAAAAGTGATAACACAGTGATACTGTTAAATTTGGGAAGCAGTCACTGGAAACATGTTTCTTATAGTGTAAACCATATTTGATGGTTCAGTAAGACCTAGTATTAAATACAATGAATTGTAGTCCATGAGCCATTTCCTCCCCCTTCGGGTTCTCTAAGAGTCTAAACTATTAAGCTGATTTCCTCTGTCATCACAGTCTAACTGAAATCCATCCACAGCGGAACAAACTGAGAACCTGTCACCATGCACATAAGAATCTATCATCATGTTTTTATTAACCTTTTTAACCATGAATTTTGCAAGTCAGAAAGTGTATTAAACTAAATCTATTTTCTGTAAGTACAAATGGATGTCAAAAGAACTGCAGTAAAGGCCAAGATGCCCTGTCCTTACTTGATAAGACTGGCGAATGCCCCCGTTGTCAGCAATGTTCTCCCCAAGGGTATTATTCCCATTTAGCTGTTCACACAAAGGATAGAAGAGAGAGAAAAGAAGGGGGTGGAAAATCAAACTGTAATTTAGATATCCTTCTATATGTCTAGAAAATTGCAGCCTATTCTAGTTCCAGGAAAACTATGTGTGTATAATAAGGTCCAAATTGATGTTGTCAGAAATGCACAGACAGCTATAAATAACCCATGATAGAGGCTAAAACTCTTATTTGCCACATATGGTAAAAGGCTCAGCACAGTAGGGTAGATAGAACTGTAGTATTTTGGTAATATTTGTTAAGTTTTGTTGGATTGCACATGAATCAGTCTGAAGACATTTGATGGAATACATTTTGTCGATTCGCCAAATCCCAAGAGAAGCTTCCATACTGGTCAACAATGCATTTGGAAAGCTCATGGAATTTCTGAGTCGAAGATGGAGTCCACCAGTCTTTGAGGTCACCATCTTTATCAAAATTGCGCCCTGAACAAGAAATGAAATGCATGGAGATTAAACTTACAACAGCATTAAATGAAGAAGTATAAAGGAAGATCTGTTTCTAGTCTGATACCATTGTCATCAAAGCCATGAGTGATCTCATGTCCAATGACCATCCCGATGCCTCCATAGTTCAGAGACCAGGGCTGACCTTTACCAAAAAATGGTGGTTGAAGAATACCTGCAGGAAATACTGAGAGAAAGTAGAAAATGTATTAATAATTAAATAATTGATCAGACATACCTGATTTGTTTTGTTCAATTACAGCTACTTTTTGTAAAAATGTTACAAGTACCTATTTGGTTTCTGCTAGATGAGTAGAATGCATTGACCACAGCAGCTCCTGTTATCCATCTTGAATTAAAGATGCATATCACTTTAATATTTGATGACAGATCTTTATTCATTAGGGTTTTATAGCAGTTACTAAACTAAAAAAATGACAGCTATTTTAGAACTATTTTGGGGGACATTATGGAAAGAGGTCTTACTCTTCTTTGTTCACTTTGACTCTCAGTTTCTTCAGGCGTTTCTTCTGACCAAACTCCAAGTTCTTCAGGATGTTCTCGAAGTATTCTTCTGCATTATAGCTTAACTAATAAAATGAAGACAACAGCACGGTCTTAAATGGTTGAAATATAGGGTGCCTAAACCTACTCCTGGAGGCCAACTGCCCAGCAGAGTTTATCTCTAACTTGCCTCAAACCACCTGCTTGGAAGTTTCTAGTATGCCTAAGGACAAAACTCTTGTAAAGAATTTCGGCTTAAGGCTTATAGCTCAATTTGAATTTCGGGAAAAAATATTCATAATTAATGATCTTGATCAACAATTTATTGAATGTTTCTTAAACCGAGTTCTTACATAAATAAATCACCCAACGAGGGGTTCTACACCACACACGTCTGCTTCGGGCATATATAGACAATTAAACACAACAAATTATGATTAACTTAGAATAAATATGTATGCCGTTCAGACAAATGGGTGTTTGAGCTTAAAAAAAAATACCAAAGGGATTAACAAAGCTTTCTCAGTCAGCGCACCCACATGCTGATCGGTAAAACTATCACTCACTTGGTTTGTTTCAACCTAATGGTCCATGTACGTTTTGATAGTTTGTTTTTTCGTTTGAAACAAAGAGCAAAATAACGAGAAACCACCCTTTTTTCGTTTGTCGTTTCAAACCAAAAACAAAGAAACCGTAAAAAAAGAGCCGTTTTCCCGTTTTTGGTTCTGAATCCAAAAACGAAAAAAGAAAATCAAATAACGGTACGATTTTGTTTTTTTGATATTCCTTTTTCCATTTTTCCATTTGAAGATCTACAGTAAAACAAGGACAGGTTGGCCACGTGACCCGGAAGTAAATATGGCCTATCAAAATAAAAGCCAATAAGCTTTTAGAACCGTCATAATATGCAGCACTAACGTTATACCAGAGTCACGTTAGAAGAAGAAAAATCAATGAATAAATTGAAACCTGGACCGGAATAAATGTTAGCAACAGTAGTTTATTTCAGCTATTTAATATCATGCCTATCCAGACATCACCAGTCATGTTTAATGAGTGCATTGTTTTGCTCAATACAGTTGGTAGGTTAACCTAAGAACTTATTGTGTGTGCAGAGTTGTTACTGTTAGCGCTATCTTATATAATTATATTTAATGTGGTTTCCACCGTAATGGACCGCTCTTTCCCCTTTCTACCAGCAGGTGGCAGTATTTAAATGACTGACTGTATGGTGTCTTTGGTAACTGTTTTAAATCGAGATTTTATTTGCCTAGTTATCACCATCATCATCATTCATCCAGCCCAGAGTTAAACCTGCTTCTGTTTTAACTATGATTCTAACACTGCTATCAGCTTCTTAGCAGCTCAGACAACAAACTCACATCAGAAATGTCCTAATGTAGGCCATCTGGCCAAAAGAATGATTTACCAGTGTGCTGTGTGAATCTTTCTTCTCTATACACATTCCAGTGTGTATAAAGTACAAAACTCTGACAGTGTCATGCAAGTGAAGAGAATCCATACAAGTCTTAAAACTTTATATAGCACATTCATGCTTTCAAAGGCATTGGATGTACAATCAATGGCTGCAGAATATTTGTTAAGCCCTAAGGTAAGAAGATTTTACAAGGTCCTCAAAAGAAATTCCAAAAACATAATTACATTACAAAAAACAGGCTGTCAACACTGATTACATCTGCAATAACGGCAACAAAATGTTTCCAGTAACTTTTGAACAGTCCTGTCCATACTTTGAATGTTCTTACTTATGATCACACTTGCAGCACTGTCTTTATATTTCAATGAAAGCTTAAATATTAACATTTTAAATATTAACTGTTTTAGAATGGAATAAAATTAAGAAATGAGAATGTGTCTGTACACATAGCCTGTGTTTCTTAATCAGCATAATAATTAAACTTCTGTTTGCTTACAGTCCCTCTGACTGCAGCTCAGTATATCATTTGGACTGTGCAACGACAGATATCACAATAGATGATGGAGAAGTGAACTGTGCATCACTACGCTGCATGAACTTTATCTGAAAAAAGTAGGCTATTTTAAAGTAGAATTCCATAAATTATATTCAATAAATATTATCAAAACTTTAGGTGTTCTCAAGTGGTCTTGTATCAAATAATGATGGCAGTTGTTAAGTAGGTTATTCTGCTCTTTACCAATATGCCTAGTAATTGCTGACAACATCTGGCCTTTATAATCAATCTGGAATGTAAACTAAACATTTCAAGGTACACATTTCAAATGTAAACAAAACATTTCAAGGTACACATTTCAAAGAAGACTATTATACAATGAATATGAGGTGCTAGAAAAACAAAATTCTTCAGGTGGTAGGCCTATTCAATGATAGTCCCACCATGGGCCCAAACTTTTCTGTAGATTTTTCCATAGACAGCTTTTCAAAGCTGCCTCAGTCAGTATAATAGCCTACCGCTGTCACGCAATCTGTTCTTCGGAGAAGCGCGTTCGCGCCCATGGTCGCGCCATTTATGCTTAAACATAGATATTGCGCGTCTATGTCAGCTTAAACGCAAATGCATGTTTAAAATACATAAATGTAAAGAATGATTTTCATGACAACTAAATATTTTCGCTTTGGTATATTAAGGAATCCTCTGTGCAAAACAACACTATTTAATTATTATTTACCGCACAACTACCGCATCTAACATTATCTGATACGGTCAGGAATTTATGTCAATTTTAAAATATATTTTTTAAAATGTTATTATAAGCCGAGTCATTTCCAGAAGTGGTCTAGATCATACAGCCGGAACCGGTTTTTATGGTGAACATGAATCGGCCCAGTGTTTTACAGCCGTAACAAAAATGCATGTTCCAGAGCGAGCTGCGGGCCACAATCGGCCCGGTTAACACGTAGCCGCAGACGCCGCGGGGCAGCCGAGCTCGGGCTGATTGTTCATGCTAGCTGGGACACGAAGTTGCAGGCTCAAGATGTAGTGCACTTGGTGTCGGCAGACTTAAAAAAAACAAAAAAAAAAACAACAAAATAATTTTATTTTTTTAAATCCACCAGATTCTTGTTCTAAATATCACAAACTACCACTGTGGTGATTTTCATGTTGATCTACTGTTTTTTTGAGGCTATTTAATAATTGCCAAATCATGACCATACTGTATGGCTACATGATCAAATGCCAAACATGAGGAGAAAGAGCTTATTTTGGTGAGTAGGCTAATGCCTTAAGCTGCAGTGCTAAGAAACATGATTTGTAAAAGCACAGTTATAATGGAAATTTTTTATTACAGAACATAAATCAATATCTCCATGACAGTAGCTCGCACACAGCAGACACAGTGTGACACCTACTGGTATGTTTTTGTAATCGTTTTGAACTGCCCTAGGTTTTAAACTTCGTTGGATTATTAGTGGACTTAGAACCTTCACATATGTCGTTTTAGTTTATTACCTAACTAGCCTGTTCAATACATTTCTATTAACACGGTATAAGTGACGCTGTCCATTACGGTGGAAACCACATTAAATCTAAATTTAATTTATATAATGTAGTAGCGCTAACAGCAACACATAATAAGTTCTTAGGTTAACCTATATTACCAACTGTATTGAGCCAAACAATGCGCTCATTAAACGTGACTAGTGATGTCTGGATACGCATGATATTAAATAGCTGTAATAAACTACTGTTGCAAACATATTTATTCCGGTCCAGGTTTCTATTTATTCATTGATTTTTCTTCTTCTGATGTTACTCTGGTATAACGTTAGTGCTGCATATTATAACCGTTCTAAAAGGTTGGCTTTTATTTTGATAGGCCATATTTACTATTATATCCGGGTCACGTGGCCAAGCTGTCCTTGTTTTAATGTAGATCTTCAAACGGAAAAATGGAAAAGGGAATTTCAAAAAACCAAAATCGGACCGTTATTTGATTTTTTTTTTCTTTCGTTTTTCCGTTTTTGGATTCAGAACCTACGCAGCCCGGGAAGTCACCTATGGGGGAAAAAAAAACAATCCGAGGTGACGGTTTTGCAATCCGTCCCCTCAGTTTATAAACTGTACTCACGGATTCTTAAACTGTTCCCTCGGTTTAACAATTCGTGCCCACCGATTAATAAACCGTATCCACAAGTTCCTAATCCGTGCTCTCAGATTTGTAAACCGTGCCCTCAGTTTTTGCAATCTGTACCCACAAATTCATAAACCGTGCCCACGCTTTCGCAATCCGTACTCACGGGTTTGTAATCCGTACTCACGGATTTGTGGCTCGTCCCCCAGAGTGTGCCGCATGATTCATGATTCAGAATCCGTGAGTACAGTTTATAAACTGAGGGGACGGATTGCAAAACCGTCGCCTCGGATTGTTTTCTTTTTCCCCATAGGTGACTTCCCGGGCTCCGTAAGAACCAAAAACGGGAAAACGCCTCTTTTTTTATGATTTCTTTGTTTTTGGTTTGAAACGACAAACGAAAAATGGTTTCTCGTTATTTTGTTTTTGTTTCGAACGAAAAAAACAAACTATCAAAATTGACATGGACCCTTAATGTTACTGACAATGTTTGTGCACTTAACAAAATCAGGTTGTAGCGTTAGGTTCTCATATACAAACAATGGCAAATAATGTATAAAATGAGTTTTAATAAGAGAAACACAACTAAGTTACACTACAAATCACACGAGATATATATAAAAGAAATGAAAATATCAACACTTAAGAAAGTAAAAAATGGAAAAATGGAAACACAAGGGAAATTACATGTACTAGCACATTTTCAACCCTCAGAGACAGCCTCAGGAAAAACACTCTTGTGTCTAAAATTTAGTGGAACACTTGCATTCAAATGTTTTGGTGTTGATTGGACGTGAGCGTGTGGTCGTCGGGAAGCGGGAGGCGCAGATTCTTTGTTCTACCCACGTGGGATCGTTTTGCGGGAGATCAAACGCATCCTGGGCAGTTCTATGGTGCGTGAAGGTCGTCTAGTTGTCGGAGGACACGCGTTCTAGAACTTTAACTGGCTATTCGCAAAAGTAAAACGTGAAGTAAAAATAAAACAAAGACTGATAACTTTAAGAAACTTCAGGAGATGCAGGAAGACGAGGGAGAGGGTCCAAGGACGTCAGAAGACCAGGAGTACACACGGGAGGAGGAGACAAAGTAAGAGAGACGAATGTTCTGTGGCGCGGGTTTTTCAAGGTTACTTCGGGACTATCCCCAAAACTGTGACAACCAATGACCTTCGTATAACTCAAGTAACGCGTTCGCCCACTTGATTAACATACCACATTAGGGTTAGTTCACCCAAAAATGAAAATTCTGTCAGTATTTACTCACCCTCATGTTGTTCCAAACCTCTATGTGTTTATTTGTTCTGATGAACACAAACGAAGATATTTGGAAGAATGTTTTAATCAAACAGATCTCTGAGGCAGTAAAAGTCCAGCTTGAATTAAGCCACATGTTGGAAGGAATGTGTTAAAAGCCCCTTTGTTGACCATTATCTTACTGATCACATGAAACTGGTTAATGATTTTCCGATCAGAATCTCTACACTCTACAAGACAGGTTTTAATTGAAATAATCTTTTAGAATTCCTGACTCCCTAAGGTGAGCATACACTGTGGGAACAGAGTCAGTGACTCGAAAGTACAGAGTCAGTGTTTACAAGTTGAACGCATAGGTTGAACGTGCAAACTAACTCAAACACCGTTTACAAAAAAAGGAATTAAAAGGAAAAACAACGATGTCGGACGATTTTGATTCTGTACTTCCGGCTACGTCGCCCGTGACCTTTTGAACGTAATTACGTATTACGTAACGTTACAAACGCGCCTCAGAGAATATAGCAAGGCTAGCATTTGTCCTTATAAAAGTTACATTTTTGGAATAAGTTTTGAAATAACCGATCGTTTTGCATGATAAGACCCTTATTCATCGTCTGGTGTCGTTTAAAGACATTTGAAGCTGCATCTGAAACCGTCTTTTGATACTTGAACCATCCGGTTCCCATTGAAGTCCATTATATGGAGAAAAATCCTGGAATGTTTTCATCAAAAACCTAAATTTCTTTTCGACTGAGGAAAGAAAGACATGGACATCTTGGATGACATGGGGGTGAGTAAATTATCAGCAAAAGTTTTTTCAAAAGTGAACTAATCCTTTAATTAAAAAAAAAAAAAAAAATGAAATTCACTCTAAAGAAAGGGTTTGTGCTTTTCTGTTTGAGGTCTGTGAACGTTTTAAAGCAGTCTTTAAGTGCTTCTTACGTACGTCTGTAACATTGTTTTTTTCCTCTGTGAACACGAAAAATAACATTTTATGTTTTGTGGAGAGCCAACCCTTCCTCATCAGATTTGAGCAGTGTAATTCACAGAATTATAAAAAATATATGTTGCCTCCTAAAACTTAAAGATTTTTTGTGACGCATGAATGCTTGTCTATTTCAGGCTAAATATAAAATGCATGTATACCATGTTTTCCGCACTTTAAGGCGCGGATTATGAGGCGCATAAGATAGGCTACTGCAGTCAAACGTTTGACTGGGTTTGCGTTATGCTAGATGTGCTGGGAATGTAGCGAGTGCACAGCGCCGGAGTTCAGGCGTTTATTAATGTGAGTTAGTTTTTGGATTTTAATTTATCATCGTCATGGTAAATTATTGTGTTTGTTGAGATTGCTAAAACTCCAGCCTGTCAGGACTTCAAGATCGAGTCCACAAGATCAAATGACTATAGCATCCCGGCGATATGATGGAGTTCAACATCATGGTATGCCGAAACAAGAATATTGATTGTCGTATACTACCAATGGCATCAAATAGTGGTATATAGGTAACTTTGGCATGTCATGCCCTAATTAGAACTTATAATTGAAAAACAAAATTGGTTGTTTAAATACTCAAATCTTTAATGTTCTGTTTATGTTATAACCTAGGTGAAAAATATGTATTAAAAATGTACCTGAGTATAGCCTATGCTTTTAGTATAGAAATATACTCAAGTAAAGTTTTTATACATTTAATAGTATATAAATCTACCCTAAACATACTTGTCTGCTGGCCTGTTATAGGATCATAATAATCTGTACAATATTGTGAGCACAGTGTATATCGTTAGCGAACGTGTATAGCCTATAAGCACGTCTCTCACCTAAAAGGCACCTGTCCTGTTCTCCACTGGTTCTCCTCACATCACAGGTCAATTTTTCTCTGACCATTCTGTCTGACATTATCCTGGCCTGTCCCTGATCTCTTTAGCATAGCAGGCTCATAACTTTATGGCTTGATCCGTCATACGAGTATTTCCTCAGCGTCCGAAATGTCATGCGATTCATTATTTTCCTGTTGTGTGAATCGAAGGCTCTCCCGCTTATTGCGTCACGCACGCCACGCCCATTTTCAGACGCGGAAGTAAAATTCTCTCACAAAAACGACTGCAGAAGCTTCTGTAGCGTGTTTATACGTATATTTTAAAGAAAATCTAGTTCCTACATTGTTTTTCTATGCATTGACTCGTTGGGTCCTCTAACCTGCAATATGCCCTTTAAGCAACTATAGACCGATCTCAAATCGTCCTTTCATAGGCAAGATCATTGAAAAGGTTGTCTTCAATCAGCTGAACAAATTATTAAGCTCAAATGGATATTTTGACAATTTTCAATCTGGTGTCTGATCACATCACAGCACAGAGACAGCACTCATAAAGATAATAAACGATATTTGCTTAAATACTGATACAGGCAAATTATCAGTACTGGTGCTACTCGACCTCAGTGCTGCATTTGACACTGTTGATCACAACATACTTCTTGACAGGCTGGAAAACTGGGTGGAGCTCTCTGGGATATGATATCCCAGTTAATGTGGGCTTCCATAACGCTAAATGTTCTTTACCAAGAAAGATCTTTTTAATTGTGTGTTGGTGCATCATGTAGGCTATGTATTTGTGTAGTTAGTTTAAAAATGTATGTTAAATAAACCTCACATTACCAGTGAATCCTAATTACATGATGTGATTTTTAATTAATGCATATTTTTGAACACGTTGTATCTTAAAATGTATTATTTAATTAAAATATCTACGTTATATTTTTAATGTGCAACAATTGACGTTGGAAACAAGCTCAACATGTGCTCAACAATAATTTACATAGCCAGTTATGACAAATGGAGGAGATCTATCAAATCGAAAACTAAAGGAGAAAAACAGACTGCCTATCCACAAGTTTCCGAGGGGCGCTCCTGTAAAAAATAAAGTGGGTGAAACTTCCGGTGAGGCGGCGGAAGTAGCATTCCAATGGTATTTTGTGTGTTAGTTAGTGAAGAGGCTAGCTGTTTTTCGGAGAATTATTTTACTATTTAAAGACGCAAATCTTTATGAGAGATGTCGTTACGGAGCTCAGGGACAACATGTGCTGTTCGCGGTTGTATGTATAACCGGACTAAACTGTGGCTTAAACGTGATTGTTTTGAACATAAGCTGAAAACGAAATCAGAGTGATCCTGCCAGAGCCCGTCTCTGATCCTGCCAACGACTGTAGTTTCCATCACCTCCCAAAAGACGGCGAATCTTCCTGTGTACATTTGTTTAAATTCTTAATATTCTATGAACTCTATCAGCATGTGTTTGGCTGTTCGCTACTGATGTTACACCTAAACTCAGGATCAAAGCCTGTGTTGACAGAATACCAAATGTGCCAGTTAATGTATTCAAGAAGCACATTCATTTATCATTTTGAATAAACTCCAAAGCACATCAGTGACTAAGTGTGTATTTTATTTTTTTTAATTGTTTGTCAGCTCGCACAACTGTCTGTCACCATGCCTTGATGAGTATTGATTATTAATAATGTTATTATAATACTCCCAATCAACTACTGCGGAGGGTAAAGATACTGTTATTTCACTAGGGTTGGGAACCGAGAACCGGTTCTTTTCCAGAACCGGTTGTGTTTTTGAAAAAATACCGGAACCGTGCAAAGTTCCTAAGTTTCGGTTCCGAAAACGGTTCTGATGCCGATGCGATATCATCATGTGGGCGAAGTGCTGGGAGTAGAAGACGCCGTCTTATTCCTGAATGACAAAAACTTCACCACTGAAGTTGCGATTTGCTCTCACACGCGCTGCATTGTCACACACAGACACGCGCGCTGCGCTTGCCGACCGCCGAGTCACTCTCTAGCCTACATTCAAATCAGTTTGCGCTGAGAGAGAGAGCAGTTGCACAACAGTCTCAATATTTATTTGTTTCACATATTCAAATGATTTCCGTTACAGAATTAGTGAGATTATAGTTTGAGTAAACATTGACGGTAGTGGTTAAAACAGATGCAGTCCGTATATTTTTTGTGTTCAGAATTTACAAAATATATACAATGAGCGAGTGCATTATAATGTTTTTTTTCAAACCGTGTTTTTGTCTTATCTTGAATCACTACGTAAAGCCTGTAATAAGCGTTAATACTCGGACTTGTTTAGACTGGCCGGCGGATCGCAGCTGCTGCGGAGTAGCCCAATGCCTGCGTTACTCGTCATGGACATAAACAGAGAGAAGTAGCTCCGGCAACAATGTTCTTCCGCAAGACCCATGCAGTTCTGTTTATAAACTGCTAGAGCACCGATTTATCCAGTAATGAAATAAGTAAAGTCTTTATGAATCAATCATTCAAACCGTTTAAAAAAATAATCTGTTCTACACACATCTTACATGCGTGTTAAAGCATATTCTACTCCTTCTGAGAGGGTATTCTTCACTGTTGGAGATACAATAAAGGAGAGGTCCTAAATTATTATAGAGAATGCAGAATTTTTTCATTTCCTTTATATATATATATATATATATATATATATATAATGTTTGTTTTTTTTTTGCAAAGATTGCTTAATAATATTTTGAGTTTGTTTACATTACCAGTCTGTTAAACTAATTTGTCAAGTACTATAAGAAATAAACACAAAAAGGATTGTGGATTTTTCTCTTACTAATATTTTTAATTGAATGGGAACCGGAACCGGAAAATTTCTCACGATTCCCAACCCTATATTTCACCCTTTTGAATTTTGTTGAGGTTGTGTTCCCACATCGTTAGGTAGTTTGGATCGCTATAACTTGAATGACTGTCAACTGTTGAATGAACGAGTGTCAAGCATGTCAAGTCGCGCTTTGTTTACTTAAAACCGGAAGTCGCGCCCACTTTTGACGCAAGGCCTCATGGGGCGTAGGAAACTTGTGGATAAATGTGCTTTTGTGCTTTTTTGGATATCCAGGGTGACAACAATATAGCCAGAAAATACATACATGTGACACTATTTCAGGTGGGGATCATCAACATTTGCTTCTTAGACATCCTAAAGACTGTAAAAATACAAAAGTTAGAAAACATATATCAGAAGGGTCCATAGGGGAGGAGTTCCAGTGATCCAATGTCACCATTTTTTCACATTTTTTGGTGTTTATTTGAGTTTTTATGCACTATACATTATCTAATCAAGACAATCCTCATATCTATCAATTCCTCATGCAAAGACGAAGAGAAAATGGGGTAGATTGTGTCTGTAGGATGTATTGTTCAGATTCTATGTAGATTTAAAGTTTTCATTTTCCGCAGCTAAAAATCAAGCACGGACACAAAAGATGATACAAAAAATCACATATGGGACAAAAATTTGCGCGGGGAACATCAAAATTCCTTTTCTAGACACCTTAAGGATTACAAAAAACTAGGTTAAAAAAATATATCTTTCGGGTGCAGGTGAACCCCCCCTTCCTACCCTACTAATAGTCCTAAAATGGGTCAGGTCATAGGGAGAGGTTATTATGTGAGTATAGGAGACCATAAGTCTGAGTGGACATCCATGACATGTGGAGTCCCTCAAGGCTCAATTCTTGTGCCACTCATGTTCAAACTGTATATGATCCCAATGAGCCAAATAATGAGAAAGAACCAAATCACTTACCACAGCTATGCAGACGACACACAGCTGTACTTAGTCCTATCGCCTAACGACTACAGCCCCATTGACTCATTGTGCCAATGCATTGATGAAGTAAACAGTTGGATGTGGCAAAACTTTCTTCAGTTAAACAGAGACAAAATTGAAGTCATTGCATTTGGAAGCAAAGATGAAGTTCCTAAAAAGACCATGAGACAGTTGCAGCTCATACAGATCGCTGCAGCCAGGATTCTGAGCAGGACCAGAAAACATGAACATATCACACCAGTTCTCAGGTCTTTACACTGGCTCCCAGTTACATTTAGGATTGATTTCAAAGTATTATTAGTGGTATATAAATCATTCAATGGGCTAGGACCTCAATATATTGCAGATATTCACTGAATATGAACAGATCACTTAGATCATTAGCATCACATCATTTAGAAATACCAAGGGTTCACTCTAAGCATGGAGAGTCTGCTTTTAGCTATTATGCCAGCCACAGCTGGAACCAGCTTCCAGAAGAGATCTGGTGTGCTCCTACAGTAGTCACATTCAAATCCAGACTCAAAACACTTCAGTTTAGCTATGCATTTACTGAATGAGCACTGTGCCACTGTCCGACTTTTATTTATTATTATTTTTTTATTCTAAACTGTTTTAATTATTCTGGTTTCTTTTGATTATTTAAATTTCTTCTATGTAAAGCACTTTGAATTACCATTGTGTATAAAATGTGCTATATAAATAAACTTGCCTTGCCTTGCAACAGGGGAAAGGAGAGGCAATTAACCTCTCCCGACAGGCAATCGAATGATTGGATAAATTTCTGGCATGTCAGAAATGTTGGTCGGTCCTTGTGATTATATCACACTGTTGAAGCAAGGAACAGATTGCCCTAAACTCAGTGGGTTTTTTTCCCTAACTGCACCTGTGCGAAAACAGAAGTTTAACCATTTCATCTGCAGCAAGAAAGAAAATAAAAACAGGGATATCTTTAAGATATGTAGCTCAAACTAGCAACAAATTACTGCTTACTTCCAGTCCGTGTTGCAAAATGGATTAACAATATATGGTCAACAATATATGATTTGAATTATATGCCTATATGCCATTGTAATCAATCTAAATGTTTTAGACAGTTTTCAATGAGAAGTAAGCTTCTATGTAATCCTTTATTATCCTCACAGCACGTCGGTTTTGTGGTGATGCGCTATAAAATGATTGCTTAGCAAATTAATTATAATAGCCTATCAATTTACTAATAAAAGTCTAGGCCTTCCCTAATAATAATAATAATACAATAATACTTATGATAATTTAATACATAAATTGGAAATGCTAAATCATCTTGATATTGATAGCTGATGCTTGTTTTGACAATATCTATGGATACATGAAATCGACTATGTCACAACCCGGCAACCCTCGCGCATATTTCACATGTATAGTGTGAGCAGTCAAGTCGCAGCTTGACGTTCGGACCATATAGTGTGAGCACATAAATCCTGAGCTTTGGCTTTACATCGGATGTGATCTACTCATTCAGTGTGAGTAGGAAATCTTACTAAAATCACACAGACACCGCACAGATATTAGGCTGCATAGATTAGGTCAGCCGGAACCGAGCACACCTGATGTACTTGCTACATCATAAAAAGAATGGCATCTACGCTAATTTTAGTCTTTCTGTTTATTCCGAGGTTAACTGTAATCAGCCGGATCCAGGCCGTATCCAGATCAGATGGTGGACCTGCACCAAGACATGACCACAACGCATGATGTAGTTAGCTGGATCTGGGAAGGGATCCAGATCAGATGGTGGACCTGCACCTAGACACGACCACAATGCATCCCTGAAGTGTTGCCAGAGGATGTCAGACTCCCTGTGGAGGCCTCATCAACACGACAGCCTTCTGCTCTGATCCTCAACAAACTCGTCTGTAATACAGATCTTCAACCAGACAATATTCTGAATTTTCCAATCCAATCTGACATGTAATGCTGCCTGAATCATAATCACACACTTTTCATTCATTCCTTGGCCAGAGGAGATCTGGCCCCCTGACTGAGCCTTGTTTTTCCAAAGGTTTATTTCTCCATTCTGTCACCTGAAGGAGTTTTGGTTCCTTGCCACTGTCACCTTTTTCACCTTTGTTGCCCTTTGCTTTGGGCTTGCCTATTTGGAGACATTTAATTTAATATTTAACAATATTATTGATCTGCCTGCATTGACAACATTATAAAAAACTGAAGTGAGCTGGACGATGACATCACGGTTTTCTCCAGAGCTATATATATATATATATATATATATATATATTTAACAACAAAATGAAATATCACTGAACTTACTTAAGCTGTGACGCGCTAAAAAGTGCTATATAAATAAAGGTGACTTGACAGTGTATGCCTGCCTATGCTCTTTATCTTGTAGCCACTCACATCTTGGTACTCCTGGTCCAGGTATGTGTTGTTCATGATATTTTCTGAGAAACCAATCCTTTCTCTGATTGTTCGGGCCTGCAGTAAGGAAGAGCAAAGAAGCAGCCTTTTTTAAAGTAGATAATACATTTAATGAATCTGGGGCAATCTTTGTATTTCTTTAAAGACCACATTTTCTATGGAACAAGCTTTCAAAGTTACCTTTCACCATGTTTCAGTATGTTTTCAGCAGTGATTATATAGTATCATTAAGGTTAAACATAAACTGAAAATAAGCCTCACCTTCTCCTCTGCAGCTTTCTTGGTTTCAGCATCCATCCAGGCTAGATCATACAGATTGCTCACAAATACCTCTCTGATGTTAGTGATCATCTCATCCATCTGAGGAAAAAGAGAAGCACATAATGAGACACCATTTGACCACAGAAATTCCATAAACACTCTGGTTGGGGTAAGGTTGTGCTCATACAGTTTTAAAAAAAAATCCCAGGATGTCTTTCGAAAGAGTAGGGGTGTAACCCCGGCATCCTGGCGAAATTTGCCCAGTGGCCTCTGTCCATCATGGCCTCCTAATCATCCCCATCTATACCAATTGGCTTCATCACTGTCTCCTCTCCACCAGTAAGCTGGTGTGTGGTGAGCGTTCTGGCGCACTATGGCTGCCGTCGCATCATCCAGGTGGATGCTGCACATTGGTGGTGGTTGAGGAGATTCCCCTTCTCTATGTAAAGCACTTTGAGTGCCGAGAAAAGCGCTATATAAATGTAATGAATTATTATTATTATTATTATTATTATTGTGAAAGCAAAATGGCCTAGATCTGTGCATGACTCAAGAATTTTCAGAGATTCACATTTATGCAGATTATTTGAACGTGGTTAGGAAAATTATAAATATCAAACTCACGGTATTACATACACTTATGCTGAGAACTGCATTATACAGGTTATTACAACAGGATCCTGCTTGGAGAGTCTGGAGACAGGTGTTTTATGACCCCATTCCCTGACCCAAACCCCACACCAGTTACAATGTAGCTCTAGGACAAGGGCACACAATGAAATGACCTTTGCCCAACTATAGGGAAGATTTCAGTGTCTGAAAAGCCTGAAGGGGGTCGCACACCGGACGAGAAGCGCCACGTTTTTAAAATTCGAACTGGCGGCGCGATTCGGCGTCTGTCCGCGGCGCCCAGCTATGGCTCAGGGATCTTGTTCAAAACCCTGCCGCGCCACAGAGCGCCATTTGCTTAGTTTTATATTAAATTTGCATTTATTTGTCTCAAATAGTCATTAATGTACATACTGACTTCACCCTGTGCTGCAATATACATTTAGGCCTAGTTTAACATTCCTAACAGCTTAAATAGTCATATTGGAAAAAAATGTAAAACAAATATAGCCTTTTTAAATCCATTTTTCAATAGGCTACTCTATCATATTAACCATACTCTGGGTTATTATTACTAAACCCATCAGTGCGAAATATTAATGCATTGGCTATGTAACGTTTGCCTCTCGTGGTTACATTCATGGTCGTGTACGGCTATTTTCAGCCAACGGCACGGAACTGTGCGTATCACACCGAGGAAACTTAGTTGGCCAACGCAAAAAATCTGCCAGACGGCCGACCATCGGCTTGGTGTGTTCCTGGCTTAACTTTACAGTAAAACAACGTACATTACAGACTTTTTCTTAATCTCACAATGTCCTTAAAAAAGCTTATTTTTCACCACACAAACTTACAATTATGATATTTCATTAAATAAATACTCATGTTGAAATTAGACTCCAATAACATGCCACCAGTAAACCACAGGAATGGTAGTAGTAGTAGTAGTAGTAGTAGTAGTAGTAGTAGTAGTAGTAGTAGCCTTTATTGTCACTTAGTCACAAGTACCAGCGAAATTAGCCATCAACCTGTCCATACAGACATACATACAATAAGACAAGGGGGTAGATAGGACAGGAAGACAGAGCATTGAGGTAGAAATACAGCATAACATGTGAGAAGAGAAAATAAAAAGGCAACCCTTTTTTAACCCGCAAACTATGCTCCGGTGAGGAGTACAGTTTGGGAACAGTAAAAAAACACCTCAGCAACATTGGCACATAATCAGTACACTCTACAACATGAACAGACAAGACTTGCAACAGGGTACAGGAGTGGGGGGTGGAAGCGACCCAGCACAGGCAAGCAGCCATCCGGTCCTGCAGCCATTCTCGGCGCTGGTCACAGACTGGGGGGTACAAAGCGGCGAAGGCGAGGTGTGGGGCTGGTGAATGCATATCTGTATGTATGTGGAAGAGTTTGTGTATGTGTAGGCCTGGAGTGTCGCTATGCCTGGCATCATAATCTAGGTGCCTCAAGTCCGCAGATGTCATAGCGATACACAGAGAGTTGCCATGGAGAAAACTTTGATCATTTCCCAGACAAAGTCAACAATCACCAGGTGTCCTGGGGAGCCGGGGAAGGAACGCGAGAGCGGCTCACTGCAGTGCTCTTCTGGGGGAGTTGTTGTTCCAACAGCGGCCTTGGCCAAGGCCAGTGCTGGTTGAGGGCGTCCGAAAACAGATAAGATTGGGATTGTTTGTCCTTGGGGCGAAAAGCCGTATTCAATTTACACGGCTAATTCTCATTGTCTCTGGTCTCCTAAACGATCCAAATCCTTCTGCAAAGCTGAAAGCTTCTCCATGATGTTATCCATATTCTGGTTCATAGACATAGTCCCAGTGCTGACAGCTCTGCCCAACGCTTCAATCATGACGGGCAGCCTTGTGAGGTTTTGGACACCTCACAAGGCTGTCACTGTTTTTTTTAACTCCTCGATAAACCAGGGCAATGCCTAATCCAATCAGCAGAAGACCTGTTATCATGGTTACGAATAGGTAGATATCTTCAACGTCCTCCACGGAAAGAGCCGCCAGACACACGAACCGCCACTTCTCCCACGCGTCCATCGTGTAGCCAGCTGTGAACGTTCCGGCAGGGCAGTCAGGTTCCCCCGAACCCAAGCTTCTCTTCGAGAAGATGGTGTCAATTGCGTTGAGAGACCAGTTGATCAAATCCATAATTTCTTAGTTTGGAGAGCAGTGATGAGAGAGTCTCTCAAAGTACAAGACAGTAGACTAGACATGACGAGAGAAGCAAAGCAGGGAAGGTTAGGGGAGGGAGAGGGAGTGCCCTTCGTTGAGTATATTAATTGATGTTAACAATGATATCAATAGCTTAAGCGAAAAATATGTAACATATTTGATTTATTGAACAAACAAATCATATTAGGAAAAGTAGCTATAAGAAATGTTGAAACTGATTTGTAATAACAAGGCTAATAATTAATTTGTGCATTCTAATATTAATGCTAATTGAAGACTAAATAGTTATGTAAGCAGGCACGTTAAGATATTACATATTTACATACATTATGATATCAAGAAAGTGATCAATTCTAAAATCAATTCAATTTAATGAATTAATAATTAAACTAAGACTGTGATGACCATTAAACCATTTCATTCTGTCAAGATGTCCCTCAGAGTTGAAATAAGAGCAGAATTTGTCTCGAACTGTGTAGGCCTCCCTTGCACCACGAAGTCCACCAACAGTAGAAATGCTCCCCATTGATCCAGGAGATGGGGCACTGGTATTCAGCCACCTCTCTACTTCCATTGGCATGAGAAGAAAGTTGTGCAGGATGCAAGCTGACAAAATAAGGCTGTTTATTTTGTCAGGGTGTATGTTAATCCTGCTGTGCAGGATCCTCCAGCGAGATGATGATGACATGCGGAAGGCATTTTCAACTACATTCCGTGCTCAAGACAATCTGTAGTTGAACATGCGTTGTTGTGCAGATAAGTCCCTACCAGGATAAGGCCGCATCAGGTAGGTTTTTAATGGGAATGCTGCATCCCCTACAATGGTGAATGGCATGTTCCCCAGATGCTCTGCTCCTGGAAGGGGCTGATCATCTGGCATGTCCAGCTTCTTTGCATCTAGAGCCTGCCCTATGGCTGAGCCAGCAAAGACACCACCATCGCTTGACCGTCCATAGTCTCCAATATGGACTAGGAGGAAACGATATTCGGCATCAACGACAGCCAATAAAACTACAGAGAATGTTTTTTTTTGTAATTAAAATAAAGGCTGTCAGAATGTGGTGGTGCAAAGAGGAGGTCGTGCTTCCCATCTATCGCTTCTATGCAGTTAGTAAAATTCCACCTAGATGAAAATCTTGAGGCAATATTCCTCCACTCCTGCTCAGTTGGTCTTGCTAGGTGTGTATCCATCATATGCCTGTTAATAGCTGCACATGTGTCCTTGATGGATTTAGCCACTGTGCTCTCCCCCATTCGGTAGTTAAAGGCAATCACTCTTACTGAATTTCCTGTGGCCAGATATCTGTAAAACATTAATATAAACATTAATTTCTCCCTCTTCACAGAAAATGAGTGCAGAATGAGATGGAAGTCCCTGAGAGACAACTACATCAAGTGGAAGAAAAGACAACAATTGCCAAGTGGCTCTGGAGCAGTGCGTCAACAGGAGTGGAAACATGCTGCTGCAATTTCCTTCCTATATATCTTCTTACAAAATAGAAGGTACCATTTATAGTAATACAATGTCAAGTGTGAATTAAATTGATTAAAGTATGATTTGAATTTTAACTTTGCTTTAAAAAACTAATGCTTTTGTTTGTCTCTCTTTTTTTTCTCAGTACAATCAGTAACGTTGACTTCGACAACCATATGGATGGGTCGACCCATGAGGGTGATTTGGAAACACAAATCTTATCTTGACATATGGCTCACATGGTAAAATCCATTAAATTAATTATTGTTTTGAAAATATTGTCTTCATTCTTCCAACATCATAATAAATATAAACTGTAAATCAGGTTATAGAGAAAATTGCTTACCGCAATGTTACTGCAAGTTTTTCTTTTGGCCCAATAGGTGTCCGGTAATTTATAGACATCCCAGTGATGTCAGGTCCAGTGAGTGACAGCAGATCCTCCATCTGCTCTGCATTCATTCTGAAGTACTGCTGGTGCTTTACTGGACTTAATTGCAGCTCCTGAACAAGGTGGTGGAAAGTGCCAAATTGTTGCCTTTTTTTCATTTAGAGGGTGTACCCAAATTCGATTGCCTTTTTTTTCCAGTCTGTTACGTAAAAGTACCAGTGCAGCAATTTTTTTTTGTCAGTCAAAATTGAATCTGTTTGGGAAGAATAGGAAAAAAATTCATACAAAAGCCTTCATAGGTTATATAAGTTAAATATACCCAAATGTGATTATGACTGTTGAAAAGTGCATAATTTAGAAGAAAATATTTGCTAGTAGTGTAAATTATTACAGAAAAACTAGTATTACTAAAATATAGTACATTTATCATAAAAAGAAAAACGTTGCTTTTGACAGAGAGGAGTAAACACAAATAGCACCAGAGAGTTTTACATAACTTGTACGTAACTGCCATTATAACATTATGTTACAAAGAAATAACATATTGTCAGTTACATTTATAATAAAAAAGAATATGTCAAATAACTCGTTTGGTTAACGTTTTCACTCGGGTTGGCTAAACGCTAGCTAAATAAATACAATTGTAACATAGTTGCCAAGACAACGGATAACGTTACAACAAAATAACAGATTTAACAAGGTGAAAGACACTTTTACTTGATTAATAACGTTCAAACATCAGCTATTTTATTCACTTAACATAAAAAATAATAATACATCCAGTTTAAACTCACCCATCTTGAAGCTCTTGACTTCTACCAGGAGTTGATTCAAAACTGAGCTCACGCGAATGTGCGCGTCCGGTGTGCGATACCTGGGAGTTGTTCTAGACGTGGCGCGACGCTGCGTGACGTGGCACTGAGCTTCTCGTCTGGTGTGCGACCCCCTTGAGGGTTACACCTGACAGGGCCTGTGACATGTGCCATATTACACAACATTGCCAACATCAGAAAAAGAAAAAAAATAATTAAGCCTAACATAAAAGACAAGAAAAATTTGCTTAGTTCCTTGAGTTTTATTTCAATAGTTCTTTGTAAAGAAAAGCCAGTTATTCAGTCATCTTTTAATAAGATACTGTATATTATGCAAGGTCCCCCTGATTTTTTTTTTCTGTTGAAGACTCATAGGGAATGAATTTCACCCTGTGTCGTTTGTATGCCTCATGCAACAAATAAAAAGGAAAAGTCTCTACACTGCCCACCCCTGTATCACTGCTTTGTGCAGACTCTTCTGTAGGCCTTTCTGTACATGTGGACTCCTGTCAGAAATAATAGGCATAGGCACAAGTATAAATCAATTAAAGCCATCAATTAAATTAAAGTTCCCTTTCGTCCTGGGAACTCCAACGTGTCGTCGGGGAGTTTCCTGACGAATTGGGATCACGCTAGGGAACCTGATTACCTCTGATAGAATTAACAACGAGCCAATAACCATTGGCATGCAATCTTTGCATTCCGCAAGCCGCCTACAAGCGCGGATATAAAAGCAGAAGCAAATATTGCATAGACGCTTTTTCGCTTCGGAGCCTCTCAGAGCTTACCTGCTGTTCTGATGAGCCTGGTGAAGAAATGTTTGGGGTGCTGGTGTGACGGTTCTTCCAGTGGTCTTCGTCTCGAGTGGTCACAAGTACTGCTTCACGGCGCTTGTGGATGAGTCATGCTCTCATTGCGGGAATATGACTCTGGAGATGTTACGTTCGATACTGAGATCCCTGAGACATGGGGGAGTCACTTCAGAGAATCTCCGATCTAGTTCGTCTACTGGTTCAGTTCAGCATATGCCACGTGCAGTCCAGCTGTGTCTTGCCCTTGACAGACTCGTTCTGTCATCCCTGTTGAGTACGCTCCTGTTCCTTTGGATTGGGACTACCTCAGGGACTGCCACATGTTTCACTATCCCCCTGGGCTAGTACATATGTGTATTCCAGGCCTTCTTCAGGCGGGTGGTTTCCGCAGCGTTCCCTTCCCCTTCTTCGGGTTGGGCACGCTTTCCCAGTGTTATCCAATGTCCACTGATTGGGTCTTGCGGAACAGCAGTGTGACTTCCTAGCTAGCTACCATTATTTCTGAAACTGCGTGGGTAGCGTCGCTGAGTGCTGGAAGGGGCCAGCACCATGGCAGTTTATTGGGGATCCCAATTCGTCAGGGAACTCCCCGACGACACATTGGAGTTCCCAGGACGAAAGGGAACGTCTTGGTTACGTATGTAACCCTCGTTCCCTGAGTACAGGGAACGCATACGTGTCGTCCCTTCGCCATGTTGTTGTACCTTCGCGGAGGACTGGACTCTGTTCGGCTCCTCAGCGAGAAGCGTCTATGCAATGTTTGCTTCCGCTTTTATATCTGCGCTTGTACACGGC